>NC_045985.1:27387472-27477472 GCF_010909765.2 Amblyraja radiata | reverse complement strand
AAATGCACACGGTAACTCCGAGTGCGGTCTCACCAATGGCTTACACATCCGTAGTATGATGTCAGGATTCTTAGTTGTGCCACAACTGATGAAAGCAAACTGGACAGTTAAATGGATAGGAAGTTGGTGGAGAGATAAGGGTCAACAAGGGTCAAGGTCCATATGAGACAAGCCCAGAATGCCAACTTGGTTGCCATGAACAAGATGGGCTGAAGGGCCAGTTTCCATCTTGTACAGCTCTATGACTTTATTAGGTCACTCTTATCAAGAATCAAAGTGGGATCTGGATCCGCTGAGTAAATGGGTAGAGGAATAGCTAATAAAGATGTAACATATGTTGCATTTAGGGAAGTCCAACCAGGCCAGGACTTTCACAGTGAATGAAAGAGCGTTTAGGAATGCGTAGCGTGAATTTGTCTCGGAGTACCAAAACCGAGTTCCCCAAAGGAGGTGTTGTATGTACATCGGGTGATGAAGAAGTCTTTTGGCACATTTGCCATCAGGGAACTGAGCATTGAAGTTGGGACATTCTATTACAGATGTACGAGATGATGGTGGGGCTTCATTTGGAATATTGTGATCAGGATGGACAATTAGACCCAGTAAAGGATGCCAGGAGGCTGGGAAGAATGAAGAGATTTATGTGGATTCCGTCAAGAGTCGAGGTCCCAAGCTAGCGGGAGAGGTTGGGGAGGCAAGGACCTTGTTCCTTGAGCACACGATTGAGGAAAGATCTCATAAAGTGCATCACGAGGGTTACCGTTAGAGTGAGTGCACACAGCTTGTTGTGCGATGGGCCGCAACGGCGACAAGTGGCAGTTCGCCCACAGCCCGAGCTGCGCCCCTCATCCGCCACCCCAAGAACAAGACGTACCTTGCACACCATCAGCTTCTGCCCCTACGGGGAGCGTGTTCCTCTGGAGTTGGAGCGGGGCTGGGCTGGAGTTGCTGCTGGCTGTGGGTCTCTGGGATCTCCGTGCTTGCAGTGGGCCTGAGGGTCGGTGTCCCGTTGGTCCTGACGTCTCCGGCCACCCCCCTGGACAGGACCTGAGACAGGGAACTGTACCGCCCTTGCCCCCTCCCTCTGCAACTGCAAACAACCCCACTTTCCTGCTCGCCTAACCCCCCCCCCCCCCCACCACCACCACCGTTCCCTCCCAACTCCAGCCCCGTCCCGACCCCCTGGGAAACTGAAGGGAGCGACTTCCCCGGGGCGGCTGGCATCACACTGTTGGCATCGCCGACGTGAAGACAGTACGCTATTACCTCTTGTGTCAACTCGCAACGTGAGAATGGCATTTTACTTAGGGTAGGCTAAACCTGGCCTTTTAGTTTTAAGTTGAGAGGGGAGAAACTTAACAGGAACCTAAGGGGTAATTTTATCCACTCAGTTATTCCATGTGCCCGGGGGAGAGTTGAGGTGGGATAATAACATCATTGAAAAAACATTTGGATATATACATGAATGGTTTAGAGCGATATAAGCCAAATGTGGACAAATGGGACTATCATGGATGTGCATCTTGGTTGGCATGGACGAGTTTATGCGGTTCTCGGACTGTAAAGCTTCTGAATAAGCTCAGTGACCTTTTATCAGTTGGTTACTATGTCTTTCAGGCAGTAAAGTTGTTTTTCAAGTCGAGCACTCAGGGGTCCCAACAATTGTGATTGCTCGGAATATTATAAAATATGACAACATTCTGGTGAACAAGCGCCTCGGCTACAATACGGAAACTGGAAAGTTCACTTGCCGAAGGAATGGCCTGTATTTCTTTGGCTACTCCTCACTGGCAACCCGAGGCACAAAGACCGATGTGATGCTGATGAAAGACGGGAGCCCAAAACGTGGCATCCATACCCATATGACAGGGGAAAATGCCCAGATGGCCATGAACAACATCATCCTGTACCTCAATAAGGGTGCTCAGGTGTGGGTGGAAGTGTCCAATGGCAGCATCTGGTGTCCAGGACGTTCCATCACCTTCCAAGGATTCCACATTCCATGATAGGAGGAGATAGCAATGTTTGGCTCTGCAAACCCATCCCGCTCTCTGAGCTCTGCAGCTGAAAACAATCAAACACGGATTTTATTTTATTGAATAAACAAGGTTTAAATGCTTCAAACGTGTTTATTTATTGTCGTTTAGTTTGGTTTAGAGTTAGAGTTAGAGTGCGAAAACAGGCTGTTCCGCCCACCGAGTCCGCGTCGACTTGCGTCGACCAGCTATCTCCACACATTAACACTATTCCACACAGTGGGGACAATTTACAATTATACCGAACCAATTATCCTACAAACATGTACGTCTGCCAAATGTGGGAGGAAACCAGATACCAGGGAGAGATGATATGCTGGTCATGCGGTGAACGCATCAACTCTGTACAGACAGACCCGTAGTCAGGATCGAACCCGGGTCTCTGGCGCTGTAGGGCAGCAACTCTACCGCTGAGCTACTATGCTGCATTTACTGAATGGAAACTACAGTAAAAGTTTAAAAAAGGACTACCGAGAGCTATGGACCAAATGTATGTCAACTTGATCAGCAGGGGCAATTTGGATGCAAGGGTCTGCAGAAACAGGGAGGCACAAAAAATTATGTCTCGCAAAAGACAACAGTTTGAAGGATGCCTTTTGTAAAACAAAAAGGCACACATTTGGCAATTGTTGTAATACAAGTTAAATTGAATTTATTGCCATAAGGCACAGGCACAATTAAGATTTTGGTTTTCTCGGCATCATAGGATTATAGATTCAGATAACATGGAAAATTGTATATTTTCAATCAAAATAAACGTTTTTCAAAGTGATATAAATGTGTAATGCAGGAATTATGCAAAACAAATCTTCAGCCATTCTCGGAGGCTATACATACTGCATATTTAATGGGTCGTAACGTAGTGTTTACACAGTTTCACCCCCCCCCCCCTCCCTTGCCACTCATGTGGCCCAATGCAGTGAAATCACTTCACGTATTTGAGGGACGTCTCCACCACACCCTGACCGCCAATGTTCACCAGCGGAAGGACCCTAGACTGTGGTCCTCCTCCACAGAGCCTTGGCGTTGGCTGCACCAAGCTTCAGTACGTCCCTCAGCATGCCCTCCTGCAGTCTGGAGCAGGGAAGTCGGCAAAGTTCCCTGACGGCCATCTCGCTCCCCATGGAGGTCAGCAAAGTTTAGGCAGACCTAAGAGCGTCTTTCACCGAGTTGATGACTTTCCATCAACATTTGATATCCGTCTATGAATCTGTCTCTGGGAATAGTCCATAACACATAGAGTCCTCTTTTACGGAGCTGTTTGGAACAACACCTTGACAGGGACCCGTTCAAACCACTCCGGACTCTCTGCAAATCCACAATCTGCGAAGAGGTGGGCAACCTTCTCCGCTCCATAGCAGTCGCTCCAAGGACAGCGTGCGCTGTTAGTGAGGTTCCGACGGAAGAAGGATCTGGCTTGAAGGGCTCCCCTCATCGCCAGCCAAGCCAGACTTTGGTGCTTGTTGGTGAGTTCTAGCGATGAGGCATTTCGCCAGACAAGCTGGGCAATCTGCTCCACACGACACCACACGATCTATGGAGTAATTTGCCTGCAGTGCCTACAGGACGTTTCTGGCTGACCACTGCCGGATGGGCTAGTGGTCAATGGTGTTGGATCGGATGAGCCTTTCCACGAACGACAGATGGTGCGGCAATGTCTTGCTGATTGGCACATTGCATGGCATCTGTGCCAGGCCGATCCGTCGCAACACCGGGGACAGGTAGAACCTCAGTAGGTAGCGACACTTGGTACCCAGGTGCCTTGGATCTACGCTCGGCCTGATGCAGCCACACACGAAGGTGGCCATCAGGGTGAGGGCGACGTTCGACACGCTTTTACCCCCGTTGTCTGCTGACTTGCGCATTGTGGTCGGTCGCAACCGGTCCATCTTCGACCCCTAGAGGAAGCCGAAAACGGCCCATATGATCCCTTTGGCCTAGGAGGGAGGGAAGGACCATACTTGCACCAAGCACAGCAGTTCCGAGAGCACCTCACACCTAATGAGCATTTTTCCCCCGTTATCGAGAGGGAGGGCTGCTTCCACAGCTCCAATTTCATCCCCACCTTGGCTATCCGCTCCAAATAATTCCTGTCACAGGCCTCAGCCCCTACCCAGAATCAGATCCACAGCACCTTCAAGAAGTCAGGCTTGATGGTGAATGGGACGGAAAGTAGGTCTGGCCAGTTGCCAAAGAGCATAGCCTCGCTCTTCCTGCCGTTCACCCTGGCTCCCGGGGCCAACGCAAGCTGGTCGCAGTACTAATCAGTCTGCGGACCGACCCTGGATCCGAGCAGAAGACGACAAGAACGTCCGTGTACAGGGAAGTCTTGATCTGAGTGCCCCCACTTCATGGCAATGTCACTCCTCTTATGTTCGGGTTCTTCCTGATGGACACAGCAATAGGTTCTTAACCACAGACGAACACGACATTGAACCCTGCCTGAGTGCAGACGGGAAAGCTTTCTGTTTCCCACCCATTGATTTGGACTGCACTACAGATATTGGTGTGGAACGGTTGGATCCACTTCCTGACCCCCCCCCCCCACCCTCCCGCCCCATTTTGGAGAGAACATCCATCATGTGCCAGTACGCTATGCTCTCGAAGGACTTCTCTTGGTCCAAGTTGACCAGGCAGGCATCCGACCCCTCCTGCACGTAAGCAACGGTTTACCTCAGCAGCCCCAGACAGTCTGCGATTTTCCTGCCAGGTACAGCACCGGGTTGGGCCAGGGAATCACCTGTCCTAGAACAGACTTGACCCGGTTAGCGATGACGTTAGACAGGATCATATAATCGACATTTAGCAACAAATTGGGTCTCCACTTTTTAATATCCTTAATCGCCTCATTCTTCTTGTACATTAAGGCAAATATATGCCCTTCTGACATGCTGCCGGCTAGAAGCATGTCATTGGTCAGCAGGTCCGAGCGCAATCAGTCCCACGGAGCTGAGTACAACTTAACCGATAAGCCATCGCTTCCGGGAGTTTTATTCGAGCCAAATGAACGGATGAGCTAGTCAGGTCCTCTTGGGTCAATGGTTGGTCGAGATTCTCCCGCTTGCGGTCCTCCAAGACCTCCGTGATAGAGATTCTGGCAGGCGGTACGGTCTGTGGCCTTTCTATCGCACACACCTCATCAATCACTACACCCGCATGTATCTACTTTTAATGAATGGTGTACCATGACACCCAGCTCTCTTTGCATTTGCCCCTTCGTCGATTAGGAAAGGGTGCGATGCAAAGAGACCTGGGAGTCATGGCACACCATTCATTAAAAATAGGCATGCAGGTGCGGCAGGCGGTGAAGATGGCGAATGGTATGTTAACATTTATAGCAAAAGGATTTGAGTATAGGACAGGGAGGTTCTACTGCAGATTTGCAGGGTCCTGGTGAGATCACACCTGGAGTATTGCGTACAGTTTTGGTCAAAGATCTTATAGCGGAGAAAGATAGGCTACTCCTGCTAAATACAATAGGATGACGTGTAGTACGCTACGGAGGGGATCCTGGGCATTTCCCCCCGCCCATTTTAGTAACCGGAGCCTACCTGACCCGACCCGACCCGCAGTGTAATCAATGAACAGTTTGTGTGTGTGATATAGGGTTAGATTCATCATTCTGTCAGTTCATATTTCTTGTCAAGAATAAAATTTGACTCTGGTAATTGTCTTTTTTAATATATTTTAAATCATTTCTTTTTAAATGGCTCACAAGCAGTGTTTGAGTTGATTTTGTAGTAACCGGAACCGACCCGACTCGCAGGATAATTGACATTGCGGGGGAAGTTTTTGTGCGTGATATAGGGTTAGATTCATAATTCTGTTAGTTCATAATTCTGTTAATTCTTGTAAAAGAATAAAATGTTTATAAACACACATACATGAATGTGATATAAATGTATATAATCATATAACACACACAATTATATTTCTTCTGATCCAATGATGAACTTTATTTCAGACTAGACAAGGGACATTAAATAAGAAACATTGTAAACCTCCCCGCAACTTCACACACACGAGGCCTTATCCCCGGGCCCCACACTCCCTCTCCCTCACCCCTGGCCCCACACTCCCTCCCGCTGCCCCGGACCACTCACTCCCTCTCCCCGGGCCCCGCACTCCCTCTCCCTCTCCCAGGGCCGCGCACTTCTTCTCCCCGAGCCGTACACTCCCTCTCCCCGGGCCGCGCACTCCCTCTCCCCGCTGCCCCGGGCCCCACACTCCCTCTCCCTCTCACCGGGCCCCACACTCCCTCTCCCCGCTTTACCGGAAGAAAGATGGCGGAACAAGATGGCGGAGCAAGATGGCGGAACAAGATGGCGGGGGCTGGTTGCTAAAATGGGTCATATAATCACCCATGAATGATGAATCTGCCCAGGAGCGTACTACACATTTGCGTGAGAGTAACCCATCTTGCTCCGCTATAAGATCTTTGGTTTTGGTCTCCTAATCTGAGGAAGGACATTCTTGCCATAGAGGGAGTACAGGGAAGGTTCACCAGACTGATTCCTGGGATGTCAGGACTTTCATATGAAGAAAGACTGGATAGACTCGGTTTGCACTCGCTAGAATTTAGAAGTTTGAGGGGGGATCTTATAGAAATTTACAACATTTTTAAATGGTTGGACAAGCTAGATGCAGGAAGATTGTTCCCGATGTTGGGGAAGTCCAGAACAAGAGCTCACAGTTTAAGGATAAGGGGGAAATCTTTTAGGACCGAGATGAGGAAAACATTTCTCACACAGAGAGTGGTGAATCTCTGGAATTCTCTGCCACAGCAGGTAGTTGGGGCCAGTTCATTGGCTGTATTTAAGAGGGAGTTGGATGTGGCCCTTGTGGTTAAATGGATCAGGGGGTATGGAGAGAAGTCAGGTACAGGATACTGAGTTGGATGATCAGCCATGATCATATTGAATGGCGGTGCAGGCTCGAAGGGCCGAATCGCCTACTACTGCACCTATTTTCTAAGTTTCTATGTCTCTATGTACTTACTGTCACGCATGCTTTATTGTGCCCCCTCCTATCTTTAACAGGCTTTCACCCCCGATTCACATCAAACCGAAGGAGGATGCTGTCCCAAAATGTCACCTACCCAATCCCTCCTCATATGCTGCCTTGATGTGGTGAGTTATTTCTATTCGAATTTTGTAAGTCTCTCTAAGATCCCCCCTGAATCCTCTAAATTCTAGCGAGTCTACCCAGTCTTTCTTCATATGAAAGTCCGGAAATCCCAGGAATCAGTCTGGTGAACCTTCTCTGTACTCCTTCTATGGCAATAATGTATTTCCTCAGATTAGGAGACCAAAACTGTACGCAATACTTCAGGTGTGGTCTCACCAAGACCCTGTACAACTGCAGTAGAACCTCCTTGCTCCTATACTCAAATCATTTTGCTATGAATGCTAACATACCATTCGCTTTCTTCACTGCCTGCTGCACCAGCATGCCTACTTTCAATGACTGGTGTACCATGACACCCAGGTCTCGTTGCACCTCCCCTTATCCTAATCGGCCACCATTCAGATAATAGTCTACTTTCCATTTTTTTGCCACCAAAGTGGATAACCTCACATGTATCCACATTATACTGCGTCTGCCTTGCATTTTCCCACTCACCCAGCTTATCCAAATCACCTTGCAGCCTCCTAGCATCCTCCTCGCAGCTAACACTGCCCCCCCATCTTCGTGTCGTCCGCAAACTTGAAGATGTTGTATTCAATTCCCTCGTCCATATCATTGATATTTATTGTAAATAGCTGGGGTCCCAGCACTGAGCCTTGCGGTACCCCACTAGTCACTGCCTGCCATTGTGAAAAGGACCGGTTTACTCCTACACTTTGCTTCCTGTCTGCCAGCCAGTTCTCTATCCACATCAATACTGAACCCCCAATACCGTATGCTTTAAGTTTGTATATTAATCTCTTATGTGGGACTTTGTCGAAAGCCTTATGAAAGTCCAGATATAACACATCCACTGGTTCTCCCTTATCCACTCTACTAGTTACATCCTCGAAAAATTCTATAAGATTCGTCAGACATGATTTACCTTTCATAAATCCATGCTGAATTTGTCCAATGATTTCACCACTTTCCAAATGTGCTGCTATCCCATCTTTAATAACTGACTCTAGCAGTTTCCCCACTACCGATGTTAGACTAACTTGTCTGTAATTCCCCGTTTTCTCTCTCCCTCCCTTTTTAAAAAGTGGGGTTACATTAGCTACCCTCCAATCCTCAGGAACTACTCCAAATCTGAAGAGTTTTGAATATTTATCACTAATGCATCCACTATTTCTGTGGCTGCTTCCTTAAGTACTCTGGGATGCAGCCTATCTGGCCCTGGGGATTTATCGGCCTTTAATCCATTCAATTTACCTAACAGCACTTCCCGGCTAACCTGGATTTTACTGAGTTCCTCCATCTCCTTTGACCACCGGTCCCCTGCTATTTCCGGCAGATTATTTATGTCTTCCTTAGTGAAGACAGAACCAAAGTAGTTATTCAATATGTGTGCCATGTCTTTGTTCCCCATGATCAATTCGCCTGTTTCTGACTGGAAGGGACCTACATTTGTTTTAACTAATCTTTTTCTCTTCACATATCTATAAAAACTTTTGCAGTCAGTTTTTATGTTCCCTGCCAGTTTTCTTTCATAATCTATTTTCCCTATCCTAATTAAGCCCTTTGTCCTCCTCTGCTGGATTCTGAATTTCTCCCAGTCCTCTGGTAGGCTGCTTTTTCTGGCTAATTTGAATGCTTCATCTTTTGTGTTGATACTATCCCTGATTTCCCTTGTTATCCACGGATGCACTTCCTTCCCTGATTTATTCTTTTGCCCAACTGGGATAAACAATTGTTGTAGTTCATACATGCAATCTTTAAATGCCTTCCATTGCATATCCACCGTCAACCCTTCAAGAATCAATTGCCAGTCTATCTTGGCCAATTCACATCTCATACCCTCAAAGTTACCATCCTTTAAGTTCAGGACCCTTGTTTCTGAATTAACAATGTCACTCTCCATCCTAATGAAGAACTCAACGATATTATGGTCACTCTTGTACAAGGGGTCACGCACAACAAGACTGCCAACTAACCCTTCCTCATTACTCAATACCCAGTCTAGAATAGCCTGCTCTCTCGTTGGTTCCTCTACATATTGGTTTAGAAAACTAACCCGCATGCATTCCAAGAAATCCTCTTCCTCAGCACCCTTGCCAATTTGATTCACCCAATCTACTTGTAGATTGAAGTCACCCATTATAACGGTTTTACTTTTATTGCACGCATTTCTAATTTCCTGTTTGATTCCATCCCCAACTCCACTACTACTGTTAGGTGGCCTGTACACAACTCCCACTAGCGTTTTCTGCCCCTTAGTGTTTCGGAGCTCTACCCATGTCGATTCCACATCCTCCAAGGTAATATTGCGTGAATCTCCTCTCTAACCAGCAACGCTACCCCACCTCCTTTTCCTTTCTGTCTATCCCTCCTGAATATTGAATATCCCTGGATGTTCAGCTCGCAGCCTTGGTCACCCTGGAGCCATGTCTCCGTGATCCCAACTATATCATAGTCATTAATGGCTATCTGCACATTCAACTCATCCACATTATTACGAATGCTCCTTGCATTGAGACACAAAGCCTACAGGCTTGTTTTTACAACACCCTTATACAATTATGTTGAAAAGTAGCCCTTTTTGATTTTTGCCTGGATTTGTCTGCCTGCCAATTTTACTTTTCACCTTGCAACCTATTACTTCTACCCTCATGTTACACTACTCTGTCTCTCCGCTCACACATTTAAGAAACCCTTTCTCTTTAACTTCATCATCGAATTTGAATTTGAATTTGAATTTGATTTGAATTTGATTTGAATTTGAATTTGAATTTGATTCCTTTATTGTCATTCAGACCTTTCGGTCTGAACGAAATTCCGTTCCCTGCAGTCATACACAGTAACAATAAATAACAAAACATACAATAAATACAAATTAACATCCACCACAGTAAGTTCACCAAGCACCTCCTCACTGTGATGGAGGCAAAAGTCTTAGTCTCTGTCTCTTGCCTCCTTGTTCTCCCTCTGCGCTGAAGAGATCGATCCAGGCCGAAGATGCCGCTCTCCAGTCCAGCGGACCTCCGTGGTGATGTCGCCGCTGCCGAAAGCCGGAACGCCGTCTCCGCTCCGAGTCGGCCGCCACAGCCTCAGCTCCGAGTCTTGCAGCCACAGCTCCGAGTCCCGCAGCCTCAGCGAGTCGGGCCACCGCTGCATCAGCTCCGAGTCCAGCTGCCTCAGCTCCGAGTCTCGCTGCCTCAGCTCCGAATGCCGCAGCCTCAGCTCCGGGCCGCTGCCGAAAGCTGGAACGCCGCATCAGCGAGTCGGGACACCGCTGCCACGGCACCAAGCCTCGCGTTGGTGAGTCCTGGCTGGCTCTGCCTCCGGAGCCTCGAGGTCGGTCGCAGGTTGGAGACGCCAGCTCCGCCATTAGGCCTCAGCGCAGATGGAGCCAGAGAACGGGGACACGACAAGAAACAGTCGCATTCCCCCGAAGGAAGAGACAAAAAACATGTTTCACCCCCCCCCGTAACACAACCTAA
Organism: Amblyraja radiata; assembly: GCF_010909765.2. Taxonomy (NCBI): domain Eukaryota; kingdom Metazoa; phylum Chordata; class Chondrichthyes; order Rajiformes; family Rajidae; genus Amblyraja; species Amblyraja radiata. The sequence goes on along the minus strand of NC_045985.1, from coordinate 27,466,827 downwards.
TAAACTAAAACTTAGCCAAAACAAGACAAAAAAACAACAACAAAAAAGTAAAGGCAGACGGACTGCAGGCGAGCCGTAGCTGTTAACAGCGCCGCCACTTCCGAAATAGCACTTTCGACTATGCCATTTGACACCCCACCCACCTTACTAAGTTTAAAACCATCCGTGTAGCAGTGGCAAACCTGCCTGCCAGAATGCTGGTCCACCACCTGGTAAGATGGAATCCGTCCCTTTTGTACAGTTCCCCCTTACTCCAAAACAGATCCCAGTGATCTAAGAATCAAATCCCTGCCCCATGCACCAGTTCCTCAGCCACACACTCAGGTCCCGTATCTCCCTGTTCCTGCTCTCGCCAGCACGAGGAACTGGATGCAAACCGGAGATAACAACCCTGGAGGACCCATCTCGTCTTATGGTCAACATTCACCACCCTCGCACTTCTCTTTTCCACCTTTCACCCTCCCCTGTCCAATCAGTATGAAGAAGCGTTCCATTCACCCCGCAGATGCTGCCTGACCTATCGAGCGTCTCCAGGGGTTAGTGTTTAGCTCAAGATTCCAACGCTTCAATTCCTTGTGCCTCCAAGTCTTGCGGTTCAAATGCATATTTTATTGCGTGACCTATGGAGGCAGTCGCGTCCATATCCTACACCATATTCCTTCTTCTGCACTTTATAGACAATAGACAATAGGTAGGGCAGTAGGCCATTTGGCCCTTCGAGCCAGCACCGCGTTAGGAACCTGGAGCAGCAACTCGATGACCTCTGTCTGCTCAGGGAGAGCGAGGAGGTCATAGAAAGGAGTTACAGGGAGGTGGTCACTCCAAGACCACGGGAGACAGAAAACTGGGTCACAGTTAGGAAGGGCAATGGGCAGAGGCAGGGACTGGTGAGTACCCCGGTGGCTGTACACCTTGAAAATAAGTACTCATGTTTGAGTAAGGGTGGGGGAGACAGCCTACCTGGGGGCAGCGACGGCGGCCGGGCCTCTGGCACAAAGACCGGTCCGGTTGCTCAGAAGGGTAAGGAAAAGAAGGGGAGGGCAATTGTAATAGGGGACTCTATAGTCAGGGGGTCGGATAGGCGATTCTGTGGACGCAGACAGGAGTCCCGGATGGTAGTTTGCCTCCCTGGTGCCAGGGTCAGGGATGTGTCTGAACGTGTCCAAGAAATCCTGAAATGGGAGGGAGAGGAGCCTGAGGTTGTGGTGCATATAGGTACCAACGACATAGGTAAAAAAAGAGAAGAGGTCCTGAAAGAAGAATTTAGGGAGTTAGGTAGAGAGTTAAGGAGAAGGACTGGAAAGGTAACAATCTCAGGATTACTGCCTGTGCCACGCGACAGTGAGAGTAGGAATGGAGCGAGGTGGAGGATAAATGCGTGGATGAGGGACTGGTGCAGTGGGTATGGATTCAAGTTTCTGGATCATTGGGACCTCTTTTGGGGAAGGTGCGACCTGTACAGAAAGGACGGGTTGCACTTGAACTCAAGGGGGACCAATATCCTGGCGGGGAGATTTGCAAAGGCTACTGGGGAGACTTTAAACTAGTATGGTTGGGGGGAGGGACTCAAATTGGGAAAGCTAGCAGTCAGTGTGTGAAGCAGGGGGCAGAGAATGGTAGCACTCTGACCCAAAATGTAGGGGAGAGAGAAGAAAAAGAAAATAATCAGAGAATAAGAGAGGGTGGGTTTCTTAAATGTGTATATTTTAATGCTAGGAGCATTGTAAGAAAAGTGGATGAACTTAGAGCCTGGATTGACACCTGGAAGTATGATGTTGTGGCGATCAGTGAAACATGGTTGCAGGAGGGCTGTGATTGGAAACTAAATATTCCAGGATTTCGTTGCTTCAGGTGTGATAGAATTGGAGGGGCAAGAGGTGGAGGTGTTGCATTGCTTATCAGGGAAGATATTACAGCAGTGCTTTGGCAGGATAGATTAGAGGGCTCGTCTAGGGAGGCTATTTGGGTGGAACTAAGAAATGGGAAAGGGGTAGCAACACTTATAGGGGTGTATTATAGACCGCCAAATGGGGAGCGAGAATTGGAAGAGCAAATATGTAAGGAGATTGCAGATATTAGTAGTAAGCACAAGGTAGTGATTGTGGGAGATTTCAATTTTCCACACATAGACTGGGAAACACATTCTGTAAATGGGCTGGATGGGTTGGAGTTTGTAAAATGTGTGCAGGATAGTTTTTTGCAACAATACATAGAAGTACCTACTAGAGAAGGGGCGGTACTGGACCTCCTGTTAGGAAATGAGATGGGTCAGGTGGCAGAGGTATGCGTTGGGGAACAGTTCGGGTCCAGTGATCACAATACCATTAGTTTCAATATAATTATGGAGAGGGACAAAACTGGACCTAGGGTTGAGATTTTTGATTGGAGAAAGGCTAACTTTGAGGAGATGCGAAAGGATTTAAAAGGAGTAAATTGGGACAGTTTGTTTTATGGGAAAGATGTGGAAGAGAAATGGAGTACATTCAAAGGTGAAATTTTAAGAGTACAGAATCTTTATGTCCCTGTTCGGTTGAAAGGAAATCGTAAAAATTGTAAAGAGCCATGGTTTTCAAGGGAAATTGGACACTTGGTTCGGAAAAAGAGGGATATCTACAATAGTTATAGGCAGCATGGAGTAAATGAGGTGCTTGAGGAGTATAAAGAATGTAAAAAGAATCTTAAGAAAGAAATTAGAAAAGCTAAAAGAAGATATGAGGTTGCTTTGGCAAGTAAGGTAAAAGTAAATCCGAAGGGTTTCTACCGCTATATTAATAGCAAAAGGATAACTAGGGATAAAATTGGTCCATTTGAGAGTCAGAGTGGCCAACTATCTGCAGAGCCAAAAGAGATGGGGGAGATATTGAACAGTTTCTTTTCTTCGGTATTCACCAAGGAAAAGGATATTGAATTATGTGAGGTAAGGGAAACAAGTAGAGTAGCTATGGAAACTATGAGGATCAAAGAAGAGGAAGTACTGACACTTTTGAGAAATATAAAAGTGGATAAGTCTCCAGGTCCGGACAGGATATTCCCTAGGACATTGAGGGAAGTTAGTGTAGAAATAGCAGGGGCTATGGCAGAAATATTTCAAATGTCATTAGAAACGGGAATAGTGCCGGAGGATTGGCGTACTGCGCATGTTGTTCCATTGTTTAAAAAGGGGTCTAAGAGTAAACCTAGCAATTATAGACCTATTAGTTTGACGTCAGTGGTGGGCAAATTAATGGAAAGAATACTTAGAGATAATATATATAAGCATCTGGATAAACAGGGTCTGATTAGGAACAGTCAACATGGATTTGTGCCTGGAAGGTCATGTTTAACTAATCTTCTTGAATTTTTTGAAGATGTTACTCGGGAAATTGATGAGGGTAAAGCAGTGGATGTTGTGTATATGGACTTCAGTAAGGCCTTTGACAAGGTTCCTCATGGAAGGTTGGTTAAGAAGGTTCAATGGTTGGGTATTAATGGTGGAGTAGCAAGATGGATTCAACAGTGGCTGAATGGGAGATGCCAGAGAGTAATGGTGGATGGTTGTTTGTCAGGTTGGAGGCCAGTGACGAGTGGGGTGCCACAGGGATCTGTGTTGGGTCCACTGTTGTTTGTCATGTACATCAATGATCTGGACGATGGTGTGGTAAATTGGATTAGTAAGTATGCAGATGATACTAAGATAGGTGGGGTTGCGGGTAATGAAGAAGAGTTTCAAAGTCTACAGAGAGATTTATGCCAGTTGGAAGAGTGGGCTGAAAGATGGCAGATGGAGTTTAATGCTGATAAGTGTGAGGTGCTACATCTTGGCAGGACAAATCAAAATAGGACGTACATGGTAAATGGTAGGGAATTGAAGAATGTAGGTGAACAGAGGGATCTGGGAATAACTGTGCACAGTTCCATGAAAGTGGAATCTCATGTAGATAGGGTGGTAAAGAAAGCTTTTGGTGTGCTGGCCTTTATAAATCAGAGCATTGAGTATAGAAGTTGGGATGTAATGTTAAAATTGTACAAGGCATTGGTGAGGCCAATTCTGGAGTATGGTGTACAATTTTGGTCGCCTAATTATAGGAAGGATGTCAACAAAATAGAGAGAGTACAGAGGAGATTTACTAGAATGTTGCCTGGGTTTCAGCAACTAAGTTACAGAGAAAGGTTGAACAAGTTAGGGCTTTATTCTTTGGAGCGCAGAAGGTTAAGGGGGGACTTGATAGAGGTTTTTAAAATGATGAGAGGGATAGACAGAGTTGACGTGGAAAAGCTTTTCCCACTGAGAGTAGGGAAGATTCAAACAAGGGGACATGACTTGAGAATTAAGGGACTGAAGTTTAGGGGTAACATGAGGGGGAACTTCTTTACGCAGAGAGTGGTAGCTGTGTGGAATGAGCTTCCAGTGAAGGTGGTGGAGGCAGGTTCGTTTTTATCATTTAAAAATAAATTGGATAGTTATATGGATGGGAAAGGAATGGAGGGTTATGGTCTGAGCGCAGGTATATGGGACTAGGGGAGACTATGTGTTCGGCACGGACTAGAGGGGTCGAGATGGCCTGTTTCCGTGCTGTAATTGTTATATGGTTATTCAATGTGATCATGGCTGATCATCCCCAATCAGTACCCCGTTCCTGCCTTCTCCCTGACTCCGCTATTTTTAAGACACCTCTCTAGATCTCTCTAGAAAGCATCCAGATAATCTGCCTCCACCGCCCACTGAGGCAGAGAATTCCACAGATTCACCACTCTCTGTGAGAAAAAGCGTTTCCTCGTCTCCGTTCTAAATGGCTTACTCCTCATTCTTAAACTGCGGACCCAGGTCCTGGACCCCCAACATCGGGAACATGTTTCCTGCCTCTAGCGTGTCCAAACCCTTAACAATCTTATATGTTTCAATGAGATTCCCTCTCATCCTTCTAAACTCCAGAGTGTACAAGCCCAGCTGCTACATTCTCTCAGCAGATGATAGACCCGCTCATCCCGGAAGTTAACCGTGTAAACCTACGCTGCACTCCGTCAATAGCAAGAATGTCCTTCCTCAAATTAGGGGACAAAAACTGCATACAATACTCCAGGTGTGGTCTCACTAGGACTATGTACAACTGCAGAAGGACCTCTTTGCTCCTATGTTCGATTCCTCTTGTTATAAAGGCCAACATGCCATTCTGCCACAGTTGATCATGCTATGATCAACTGTGCTATAACTTTCACGGAACTATGGACTTCAACCCCAATGCCTTTCTACACATCAAGGTTCCGTACACACTCCACCTCTTAATGTATATGTCCGACCCATATTGGACTTACAAATGCATCACCTCACACGAGTCAGGATTAAATGTGTTACCTGATCAGATCACATAATACTGTCGATTAATATAATCAAACACAATAGGTACAATGACAAACATGTACAGAGTGCAGAATATAGTCTTCAACATTTTAGGGCATCAGTTGCACCTATAATGTCATTTGTCCACAATGGGACAGAGGTGATTCGAACTGTACCCTAAATAATCGAAGGACCATTCAAAATCTTGATAACAGTAGGTAGACACAAAACCTGGACATTTCGGGACGAGACCCGTTATCAAACAGGATCACCTGTTCCTTCTCTTCAGAGGTACCCCCAGTCCCGTTGAGTTGCTCCACCATTTTGGGCCTATCTTATGTGTAAACCAGCATCTGCAGTTCTTCCGACACAGTCTGATTGCAATCTAGGAGGTGTTGCTGTACCTGGTGATCCGCGCTTTCATGCTGTATAACCAGAGAGAACGATGTAGGTGGTGGTGAATTACGGGGGATGGGGGATGTGAAGGGGGGATTAAACGAAAGTGGCGGACACAAATATGGGAACTCAATGTTCAGAAAGGAAAGGAGATGAATGACTCGTGTGTGAGAGATGGGCGGATAAATAAGTTTGCAGTGAGACCGGAAGGTGGGAAGGGGCACATCGCGAAGTGAGAGGGGATATGATGGTATAACATGAAAAAGATAAATTCAATGTGCATGTCATTGGATTGTAAGCTGTCCAAGTGTAATATCAAGTTATGTTCCTCCAATATGCACGTGACCTCACTCTGGTAATGGTGGAGGCTCGGGACATAAAGGGCATCGTGGGAAATGTAAGTGGAGGTAAAACAGTTCAGCATCTGTGATTTCCAGCAGGCCTTCCCTCCGAGTGCAATTGTTCGTTGAAACGATCGTCTGATCTACGCTTGGACTCGCTGATGAAAAGGCGTTGGAAAGTAGTAACTCGACAAAACTAAGGACTGCACGGTGTCGTAGCGGTAGAGCTGCCGCCTTACAGCGCAGGAGACACGGGTTCGATCCTGACTACGGATGCGTGTCAGCACGGAGTTTGCAAGTTGTTCCTGTGACCTGCGTGGGTCTTTTTCTGAGATCTTCGGTTTCCTCCCACACTCCAAAGACGTATGGAAGTTAATTGGCTTGGTACATTGTCCCTACATTGTCCCGTGTGTGTGTAGGGTAGTGTTAACATGCGGGATCGCTGGTCCGCGCGGACTTGGTCAGCCGAAGGGCCTTTCTGCGCTGTATCTCTAAACTTAACTAAACTGGTAAGGCAACACTTTTAGTATTGCGTGCAGATCAGGTCATGACATTGTAAAATGTTATTGTGCTTGAGAGGGTGGAGAGGAGATTTACCAGGACACAGTTTGTATTAGAGGACTTTAGTTATAGCGAGATACTATAGTTATAGTTATATATCGAGAGGCTGGGCTTGTTTACCCATGAACAAAGCTAGGAGTACAAGTTCCTTGAGAATGTTGACCCAGGGTGATGAAGAATGCAAATGGTATTATTGCCACCACATACAGGACATTGAGTACAAGTACTGGGCTATCATGTTTCAGTTGTGGAAGATGTTGATGTTTGCAGTATTGTGTGCTGTTCTAGTCTGGGAGATTGTTTGTGTCTTCCTTGGTGAAGACAGATCAGAAGTACCTATTCAACTCTTGTATGATTTGTAAATAAAAATTGGAGCAGGATCTTGACCGGTTCGACGGGCGGGCTGAGGAATGGTTGATGGAATTTAATGCAGAGAAATGTGAGGTGTTGCATTTTGGGAAGAGTACCATGGGCAGGACCTACACAACGAATGATGGGGCTCTGGGGAGTGGCCAAAAAGGGTGGTCAAAAAGGCTTTTGGCACATCGGACAGAGTATTGGGTGTAGAAGATGGGAGGTCATGTTGTTGAGGCCACGTTTAGAGTATTGTGTTCAATTCTGGGCACCATGTTACAGAAAGATGTTGTCAAGCTGGAAAGGGTGCAGATAAGATTTATGGGGATGTTGCCACGACTCGAGGTCGTGTGCGAAAGGGAGAGGTTAAGCTGGCTTGGATTCTGCTCCTTGGAGCACAGAAGGATAAACACGTAACTAGCGAAATGCAACTGAAGGCCAATGCAATATTGTGCTAGTTAATCACGTCAGTCCCTGTCTTGCAGAAAGAGTGTTTGAGGCAATTCACCAGGGGAGGAGTACAATCGAGAGCGAAAGTAGAATGGAGGGGGAGAAACAAAATGAGACATTTGCAAATAGTCCAACAACCTTCTCTCCAGCTCTGGGACTCCCAGATGTTACTAAACTCTTTCATTTGTACTGTGGCAATGAGGGAGGGTACGATATTCGTACTCGATTCCGCAATTCGATCATGGCTGATCTGTATTTCTGTCACATCCCTATTCTCCTCCTTCCTCCCCGTAACCTTTAATGCCTATTTCAATCAAAAACCCCGAAATATCTGCCTTAAAACTACCCAATGCCTTGTGCTCCACAACCGTTTGTAACATTGAATTCCACGTTGATTAAAAGATAGACCAACCATGATTGAACGATCCATGGGACGAATGGTCTAATTCTGCTTCTGAGCCATCTCATCTTATGGTCAACATTCACCACCACCCACACCCCATTTCACGGAAACACGAGGTGCTTACGGTGAAATGTTTACATATTCCGATTGCAATTTACGCATTGATGCCAAATATTGCCTTATCTGAAAATTTGATGCATTATTTCTCGACATTTATGAAAATGTTCAAAACATTCAAATAACTTCGAAAAGAAACGAGATGACGCCACACTGACTCAGCCCCTCGCGGCCTGCTGCCCTATGTTCCACGCGCAGCGAGTGAGATACCCTTGTCCCTCCCCCTCACCCTCCACCACACCTCTCACCCCCTCTCACCACCTCTTGAAAAGACGCAGAAAGAAAGAGCAAGTGTGCTCTGTACTGCAGCTCGCGAGCGCTTCCGAGGTCTTCCAAGATCTTCCGAGGACACGTGCGCTCCCGAGCACTCACGAGCATCTCGGCTTGATTTTCAAAACCTTTCTCCTCGCGGCCTGCTGCGCCACGTTAAAACGCGCAGCGAGTGACATCGCCCCCTTCCCCCTCCTGCTCCCCCTTCCCATCCCTCCCCCTCAACCCCTCCCCCCGTTCTTCAAAAGACGCAGAAAGAACGAGCGAGTAACTCTGCGCTGCAGCTCCCGAGCGCTTACGTGAGCTTCCGAGGGCTTCCGAGAGCTTCCGAGGGCTCACATAGAAACATAGAAATTAGGTGCATGAGTAGGCCATTCGGCCCTTCGAGCCTGCACCGCCATTCAATATGATCATGGCTGATCATCCAACTCAGTATCCCGTACCTGCCTTCTCTCCATACCCTATGATCCCCTTAGCCACAAGGGCCACATCTAACTCCCTCTTAAATTTAGCCAATGAACTGGCCTCGACTACCCTCTGTGGCAGAGAGTTCCAGAGATTAACCACTCTCTGTGTGAAAAAAGTTATTCTCACCTCGGTTTTAAAGGATTTCCCCCTTATCCTTAAGCTGTGACCCCTTGTCCTGGACTTCCCCAACATCGGGAGCAATCTTCCTGCATCTAGCCTGTCCAACCCCTTAAGAATCTTGTAAGTTTCTATAAGATCCCCTCTCAATGTCCTCATCTCACGAACGCTTCCGATTTAACGAGAGCGCACGAGCACCCCGGAGCTCCTTCTACGCACTCTCTATCGCACTGCCTCTGTACCCCCTCCCTCTCTACCCCCTCCCTTTCTGCCCCCTCCCTTTATGACCCTCTCTCTCTCTGCCCCCTACCTCTTCCCCCCTCCCTCTCTGCCAACCCCCTCTCTGCCCCCTTCCTCTCTGCCCCCCCTCTCTGTTGCGTTCGGGAACCAGCACTCCCTTGTGACGCCGTGCCCCCACACCTAAACCACTGCCCCTCCCTCTCCCTCTCTACCCCTTCCCCTCCCTATCTAACCCCCACACCCTCTCCCTCTCTAACCCCCTCTCGAGCCTCGCCTGCGATGTTGGGGGTTATGCGTGAGTGGATAGGGCGGGGAATGGGTAAAAGGAGCGAATGAATAATAGTAATATAATATCCAGGGGGGGGGGGGGATTAGTGTGTGTGTGTGGCGGGGGGGGGGGGGTAGTGGTTAGTGCGTGTGTGTGACGCCTAAGGCCTCTCCCCCCCTCAACCGCGCGTTGACGGGACGGGACCCAACGGGTTCCACTTGGTCTAGTTGTCTTTAGAACTGGTGTGCATTTAACTGCAGCCATCGCTCCATGATATCATGTAGTAAATTCTCTTGAAGCGTAATTGGAAGTCTCTGTTTTTCCTTTAATTTTCCTCTAAATCGATTTCCTCGCCACATTTGTAAACCAGCACCCACACTTTCTTTCGTCTACATTTTTTCCTTCTGTCTAATTTCTATGATACACCTAACGTCTGAGAACTTAGGAACATATCCAGAAATGCATCAGTTACTTCAGGGACCACATGAGGAACACTCTTCGCTCTATATTGTTGTGTCCTGGGAATGTACGGGACTTCTATCGCGTCTGTTATCAGTTTCGAGGAAGGGCAAGGGTCCTCACTCGTAACATGCACTGATCCCACTGTCACACTTTTAGTTTGATGGTCTGATTTCTTCCAGTTGAGCTGGGTTTATGTAGGCTTTGTGTACATATTACCTTACTCATAGTGTTTTCATTGAGAAATTACGTTTTGAAAAAATAAACTAATGATTTATTGCGCAGTCATTTCTGTTCATTGAAATGGAGGTACAAGAAACAACAGATGTTGGTTTAAGTGCAGGAGAAACTGAGGAAGTACACTGCAGAATTTCAACAGACATCGTGTCGGGTCGAGGCCCATCCTCGTATTAATTGTAGAATCGACAATTGTAGTAGTCGCGGGCTCGATCCTGACTACGTGTGCTGTCTGTCTGGAGTGTATACGTTCTCCCCTTGACCTACGTGGGTTTTCTCCGAGATCTTTAATTCCTTCCGACACTCCAAGGGCGTACTGTTATGTAGGTTATTTGGCTTGGCGTATGTGTAAATTGACCCTCGTGTGCTTCGGAGTGTGTTAATGTGCCAGGATCACTGGTTGGCGCGGACTCCGCGGGCCGAAGGGCCTGCTTCGGCGCTGTCTTTCTACACTAAACTAAACGAGACAGGAGGTTGGAAGAGAGGGGGTCGGAACAAAGTCTGGCAAATTATATGAAAGGACAAGTGAAGAACGTTGTTGATTGACAGGTAGTTCGACGGATGTCGGGATGAATAAAATACCAGAAGTGTTCGATAAGTTGTGGATAGAAAGGGCATTACTAATGAAGCCAGAGGAAAGAATACACGTGATTACGGAAAGATGTGAGCGCCTCACGTGGAGCACTGAGGAGAGAGAGAGAGGGGGGGGGGGGGGGGGGGGGGGGGGGGGGGGGGAGGGTATAAGGGGAAGGGGGAAGGGGGGGGGGGGGAGTGGGTCGTTTTTAAGGGTGTTACCTAAATATGGTGAAATTAATGTTCATAACGTTAAGCAAGCGGAAAGTGAAGGCGCTTCGCCCCCTGTATATGTGTGGCCTCGTGTTGGTAATGTTGGAAGTCCAGGGCAAAAAAGACAAATATGGGGATGAAAGGGTAGCTAAAATTCTTAGCAGCCGTGGGATACAACTGTTTTTACGACTGACTGTTGCCAACCATGTTTCGATCACCTGTGTCCAGCTAACATCTTATTAGAGGGTGGTGCCTGGATTCTGGGGTCTGTAGACGTGTTTAAAACCGTGAGCGGCATTCATGGGCTAAATGTATGTTCCTTTATCAAGGGCAGATGGCATTTCCTGTCAGCTGAGTGGGTAAAGTTTTAATATGAATCTGAGGGGCTGATTCCTTATAGAGTAGGGGGGACATGGAATGAGCTGCCACAGGAGTTGGCTGAGGCTGTTACAATAAAAAATTGGCAACAACACTTGGACACTTTGGATAGGACAGCCTTGTAGTGATATGGACCAAATGCGGCCAAATTAGACAACCTTAGCTGGGGCATTTCTGTTGGCATGGACGGTTTGATTTTAGCCGAAAGGGCTGTTTCAAGGCTGAATGGCTCCCTGACATGTCAGACATTGTCTCACTCAAAACTCTCTTCCAGCTTGCAGTTTTCTTCTCCCCCGCCCCTCCATTACAGCCAGTGTGACGAGGGGTCCCAGTGACAAATTAATATTCGTTTTAATGACGTATTAATATTCAGCACTGACTGTGCCCGACCCGATAAGCTTTGGGTTCTTTCCAGTGAAACTGATTATGAGCAAAAGGATTTGAGTACAGGAACAGGAAGGTTCTACTGTACGGGTCTTGGTGAGACCACACCTGGAGTATTGCGTACAGTTTTTGGTCTCCAAATCTGAGGAAGGACATTATTGCCATAGAGGGAGTGCAGAGAAGGTTCACCAGACTGATTCCTGGGATGTCAAGACTTTCATATAACCATATAACCATATAACCATATAACAATTACAGCACGGAAACAGGCCATCTCGGCCCTACAAGTCCGTGCCGAACAACTTTTTTTCCCTTAGTCCCACCTGCCTGCACTCATACCATAACCCTCCATTCCCTTCTCATCCATATGCCTATCCAATTTATTTTTAAATGATACCAACGAACCTGCCGCCACCACTTCCACTGGAAGCTCATTCCACACCGCTACCACTCTCTGAGTAAAGAAGTTCCCCCTCATGTTACCCCTAAACTTCTGTCCCTTAATTCTGAAGTCATGTCCTTTTGTTTGAATCTTCCCTATTCTCAAAGGGAAAAGCTTGATCACGTCAACTCTGTCTATCCCTCTCATCATTTTAAAGACCTCTATCAAGTCCCCCCTTAACCTTCTGCGCTCCAGAGAATAAAGACCTAACTTATTCAACCTATCTCTGTAACTTAGTTGTTGAAACCCAGGCAACATTCTAATAATTCTCCTATGTACTTTCTCTATTTTGTTGACATCCTTCCTATAATTGGGCGACCAAAATTGTACATCATACTCCAGATTTGGTCTCACCGATGCCTTGTACAATTTTAACATTACATCCCAGCTTCTATACTCAATGCTCTGATTTATAAAGGCTAGCATACCAAAAGCTTTCTTTACCACCCTATCTATATGAGATTCCACCTTCAAGGAACTATGCACGGTTATTCCCAGATCCCTCTGTTCAACTGTATTCTTCAATTCCCTACCATTTATCATGTACGTCCTATTTTGATTTGTCCTGCCAAGGTGTAACACCTCACATTTATCAGCATTAAACTCCATCTGCCATCTTTCAGCGCATTTTTCCAAATGGCCTAAATCACTCTGTAGACTTTGGAAATCCTCTTCATTATCCACAACACCTGTGAGGAAAGACTGGATAGACTCGGCTTGTACTCGCTAGAATTTAGGAGATTTAGGGGGGATCTTATAGAAACTTAAAACATTCTTAAGGGGTTGGACAGGCTAGATGCAGGATGATTGTTCCCGATGTTGGGGAAGTCCAGGACAAGGGGTCACAGCTGAAGGATAGAGGGGAAATCCTTTAGGACCGAGATGATAAAAACATTTTTCACACAGAGAATGGTGAATCTCTGGAACTCTCTGCCACAGAAGGTAGTTGAGGCCAGTTCATTGGCTATATTTAAGAGTGAGTTAGATGTGGCCCTTGTGGCTAAAGGGATCAGGGGGTATGGAGAGAAGGCAGGTACGGGACACTGAGTTGGATGATGAGCCATGATCATATTGAATGGCGGTGCAGGCTCGAAGGGCCGAATAGCCTACTCCTGCACCTATGTTCTACGTTTCTATGTTTCTATGAGCCATCGATCGCTAATCTCTGCATTACAAAGCATCAGTGCTTTGTTCAGTCTCCGGATGACCTGTGTTTGGGTCACAGCTCCAGCATCCTAGTTTAGTTCGTCATATCGGCTGCTGTCTGCGAGCTATTTTCCCTGTTTCCCCACGTTCTCCCTGTCAACGCGCGATTTTCATCCGGGAGTTCTGGTTTCCTACCATATTTCAAAGACGTGTCTCTTTAAGAAACAAAAATCTGATTTCAACGTTGATTTGTTTTCGAAAGTTTTAGACAGCTCCGTGGCTGCAGTGCACGCACTGAGCGTACTGAGACAATGTTAATATAACACAACCGCAGTTCCATGTGACATCCAAGTGTCTGTATGTCAGAATACAATAATATTACGGATATCGCGGTAATGGTTAACTTTCTCTGTCAGCATGCTCGTAGCCGTGTACTGTCGAGAGCATTAATGAGCGCCAAATGTATTTTATCTTGTTTTTTTCTTCTATTTTCACGAATAGTTCGCGTCACTGCTTGTGAATCAGTAACCAGAGGTATGACAGGCCCAACTTATGGTGGAATGAGGATGAGCAGCGAAGAGGCCTGAGGGTGACTTGAAAGACGTAGGAAGTTATCAGATGTGCAGATGGTGCAAATATTGCGACTACATTTGTCCTTGGTTGAAACATCGGAAAAGATAGGGCATAGAACATATTTGAAATGATTTTTGAGGGGAATATGTTTTTTCGGCGTTGTGAATGAGATCTCACTCATTCAAGGTGGCGGAATAAAATTCAGTGATTCGATTTGTAGGGATATCTGGGGAGACAATTGAAGAGCAAATTAGAGGAAGGCGTTGTGCTAATGTGGGAAAAGGGGATCGCAGACTGAGTTGAGAAATGCACTGGAATGGTATCCCGTAGGGCCCATTACCGCGCTCTACGCATTAACACATTGCGAACATTTGCATTCTAAGCAATCTTCCACACGGCATCCACTCCCCGCCACCCCGACCCACGAACTGCGCCCTACCTGGCCGCTCCTGTCTTAATCTATATTCCAACTTCTTTATCACGTGCCTATCCATATTGCATTCCACATTATCACGTGCGCCGGCAGAGATGGTGCAACTTGAAACCTTCGGTGGGACAGAGTATGTGGGCCGAAGTTCTGTAACTTTGCTGTACTGTTCAATACTCGATCTCCATGTGTACTTCCATCTCTTCATTATAAGCAACTTACTGCCAATACCACTTTCTTTTATTGACATGACAATTTTTAATGTGAGATGGATTGAAAAGTTGGTAACGTTTCCAAAGTCACCGCAGCCGCGGTATTTCCTTCAGCTCTAAAGAGCTGAACTTACAAAAGCGTTTGTAAGGTGCAGAGCCTGGTCGTGTATGATTCCCCTTCCGCAAACCATGCTTACTTTATCAGAACTGCCTTATCTGTAAGTGTTCTGCTGTAAAAAATGGTGCTCTATTTCTAGCTCTTCACTTCCACTACCAACCTCGCCGATATACAATTCACTGTGTTACCGCACATACGTCTTGAAATGGTGGGATTATTCACCTAACAATTAACCCCTGTCATGTATTCAGAAGACTTGCGGCCAGCAGGTATCAGCCATGATCATATTGAATGGCAATTATGTTCAGAATATAGGATGATGACTGAATCTTATTCTGACTGAAGAACGGTTGGGGGGAGGGACCCAAATAGGGAAAGCTAGCAGTCAGTGTGTGAGGCAGGAGGCAGAGAAGTGTAGCACTCGGACCCAAAATGTAGGGGAGAAAGAAGAAAAAGATAATAAACAGAGAATAAGAGGGGGTGGGTTTCTTAAATGTGTATATTTGAATGCGAGGAGCATTGTAAGAAAAGTGGATGAGCTTAGAGTCTGGATAGACACCTGGAAGTATGACGTTGTGGCGATCAGTGAAACATGGTTGCAGGAGGGCTGTGATTGGAAACTAAATATTCCAGGATTTCGTTGCTTCAGGTGTGATAGAATTGGAGGGGCAAGAGGTGGAGGTGTTGCATTGCTTGTCAGGGAAGATATTACAGCACGGATAGATTAGAGGGCACGTCTAGGGAGGCTATTTGGGTGGAACTGAGAAATGGGAAAGGGGTAGCAACACTTAGAGGGGTGTATTATAGACCGCCAAATGGGGAGCGAGAATTGGAAGAGCAAATATGTAAGGAGATCGCAGATATTAGTAGTAAGCACAAGGTAGTGATTGTGGGAGATTTAAATTTTCCACACATAGACTGGGGAACACATTCTCTAAATGGGCTGGATGGTTCGAAGTTTGTAAAATGTGTGCAGGATAGTTTTTTTGCAGCAGTACATAGATGTACCTACTAGAGAAGGGGCGGTGCTGGACCTCCTGTTAGGAAATGAGACAGGTCAGGTTGCAGAGGTATGTGTTGGGGAACAGTTCGGGACCAGTGATCACATTACCATTAGTTTCAATATAATTATGGAGAGAGTCAGACCTGGACCTAGGGTTGAGATTTTTGATTGGAGAAAGGCTAACTTTGAGGAGATGCGAAAGGATTTAAAAGGAGTGAATTGGGACATTTTGTTTTATGGGAAAGATGTGGAAGAGAAATGGAGGACATTTAAAGGTGACATTTTAAGAGTACAGAATCTTTATATCCCTGTTCGGTTGAAAGGAAATAGTAAAAATTGGAAAGCGCCATGGTGTTCAAGGGAAATTGGACACTTGGTTCGGATAAAGAGAGAGATCTACAATAATTATAGGCAGCATGGAGTAAATGAGGTGCTTGAGGAGTATAAAGAATGTAAAAAGAATCTTAAGAAAGAAATTAGAATAGCTAAAAGAAGATATGAGGTGGCTTTGGCAAGTAAGGTGAAAGTAAATCCAACGGGTTTCTACAGCTATATTAATGGCAAATGGATAACGAGGGATAACATTGGTCCATTAGAGAGTCAGAATGGACAGCTATCTGCAGCCATAAGAGATGGGGGAGATATTGAACAATTTCTTTTCTTCGGCATTCACCAAGGAGAAGGATAACTGTGCATATTTCCCTGAAGGTGGAATCTCATGTAGATAGGGTGGTAAAGAAAGCTTTTGGTATGCTACCCTTTATAAATCAGAGCATTGAATATAGAAGTTGGGATGTAATGTTAAAATTGTACAAGGCATTGGTGAGACCATTTATGGAGTATCGTGTACAATTTTGGTCGCCCAATTATAGGAAGGACTAGACCCAGTGCAGACCCGTTGGGTCTGTTCCCCCAACGTGCGGTTGTGGGGGGGGGGGGGAGGCGGCATGCAGCGTCACACACTAACTACCCCCCCCTCCCCGCACTCACGCTAATGGAGGGGAGGAGGGGAGAGAGAGAGAGAGAGAGAGAGAGAGAGAGAGAGAGAGAGAGAGAGAGAGAGAGAGCGAGAGGGGGAGAGAGAGAGAGAGAGAGAGAGAGAGAGAGAGAGAGAGAGAGAGAGAGAGAGAGAGGGGGGGGAGAAGAGAGGGAGAGGTGAGATGATGGGCGGAGGAGAGGTGGGGAGCAGGGAGGGGGAGGGAGGGTGGAGGGTATGGGGTAGGGGTGTGGAGGAAAGGGGGATTTAGGGGAGGGACGGTGGGGGAGGGGATGGAGGGGAGGAGGGGGAGAAAAAGAGGGGGGAGAGAGAGGGGGTGAGGGGGAGGGGGGTGAGGAGAGGGGGGAGGAGAGGGGGGAGAGGAGAGGGGGGGAGGAGAGGGGGGGGAGTGGTGAGGGGGGGGAGAGGTGAGGGGGTGAGGAGAGGGGGGGGGTTGAGAGCGGGGGAGTGCAGGGGGGGGGGAGGAAAGGAGAGGAGAGGGGGGGAGAGGAGAGGAGAGGGGGTGAGAGGAGAGGGACGGTGGGGGGGGGGGGGAGAGGGGGGTGAGGAGAGGGACGGTGGGGGAGGAGATGGAGGGGAGGAGGGGGAGAAAAAGATGGGAGAGAGAGAGAAGGGGGAGGGGGAGAGGAGGGAGGGCGGAGAGGGGGGGAGGGGGGGAGGAGAGGGGGGGGGGGTAGTAGAAGGGGGAAGAGGAGAGGAGAGGGGGGAGAGGAGAGGAGAGGGGGGGAGGAGAGCGAGGAGAGGGGGGCAGGGGTGTGGGTGAGGGGAGGGGGGTGAGGAGAGGGGGGAGGAGAGGGGGGAGAGGAGAGGGGGGGAGGAGAGGGGGGGGAGGGGTGAGGGGGGGGAGAGGTGAGGGGGTGAGGAGAGGGGGGGGTTGAGAGCGGGGGAGTGCAGAGGGGGGGGGGAGAGGAAAGGAGAGGAGAGGGGGGGAGAGGAGAGGAGAGGGGGTGAGAGGAGAGGGACGGTGGGGGGGGGGGAGAGGGGGGTGAGGAGAGGGACGGTGGGGGAGGAGATGGAGGGGAGGAGGGGGAGAAAAAGATGGGAGAGAGAGAGAAGGGGAGGGGGAGAGGAGGGAGGGCGGAGAGGGGGGGAGGGGGGAGGAGAGGGGGGTAGTAGAAGGGGGAAGAGGAGAGGAGAGGGGGGAGAGGAGAGGAGAGGGGGGGAGGAGAGCGAGGAGAGGGGGGCAGGGGTGTGGGTGAGGGGAGGGGGGGGGGAGGAGAGGGGGAGAGGAGAGGGGGGAGAGGAGAGGAGGTGGGGAGATGAGAGGGGGGAGAGGAGAGGGGGGAGAGGAGAGGGGGGGGAGAGGAGTGGGGGAGAGAGGAGGGGAGAGGAGGGGGGGAGAGGTGGGAGGAAAGAGGAGGGGGGAGGAGAGGAGGGGGGGGAAGAGGAGGGGGGAGAGGAGGGGGGGGAAGAGGAGGGGGGAGAGAGGAGGGGGGAGAGAGGTGGGGGGGTGAGGATGGAGGGAGAGAGGAAGGGGGAGGAGAGGGGAGGGGGAGAGGAGAGGGGGAGAGGAGAGGGGGAGAGGAGAGGGGAGGGGGTAGAGGGGAGGGGGGAGGGGAGGGGGGAGGGAGAGGAGAGGGGGGGAGGGAGAGGAGAGGTCGGGGAGAGGAGAGGGGGGGAGGGAGAGGAGAGGGGGAGGGAGAGGGGAGGGGGGGGGGGGGGGTGGGGGGGAGAGGAGAGGGAGGGGGGGGGGGGAGAGAGAGAGAGTGTCTTTCTATTTCAACCCAAACCCAAACAACCATTTGCAGGCAGTGCTTTTTTTTTTACCTCTAAACATATTTTCATTTTCAAACCAAATTAAGGGTACTCACAGTGCTGTAGGCATTTGTCAGTGTCATTCAGAGCTCTGATTGAGGCACACCACTTGGAGAGACTGATTGAGGCACACCACTTGCAGAGACTGATTGAGGCACACCACTTCCTGGTTTTATAGTCCCTCTCCCTCCCTCCAGCAGGGGCAGCAGAGAGAACGGGGAATTTTGTAAAAACATTAATATCTCTGTCAATTTTCAGCGACGGGAAAAACCTCGGCACACATGCGGCGGAGGGGGGCTCTGAGCGAGGTGACCAAAAATGACGGCCGTAGGTGGCGGCGTTCTCGTGGAAATCGGAGCAAAGTAAGCCAAAACCGGTCAAGAACAGGCTTTTAGTAATATAGAAGTCAACAAAATGGAGAGAGTGCAGAGGAGATTTACTAGAATGTTGCCTGGGTTTCAGCAACTAGGTTACAGAGAAAGGTTGAATAAGTTAGGTCTTTATTCTCTGGAGCGCAGAAGGTTGAATAAGTTAGGTCTTTATTCTCTGGAGCGCAGAAGCGCTGAAGTTTAGGGGTAACATGAGGGGGGACTTCTTTACTCAGAGAGTGGTAGCTGTGTGGAATGAGCTTCCAGTGAAGGTGGTGGAGGCAGGTTCGTTTTTATCATTTAAAAATAAATTGGATAGTTATATGGATGGGAACGGAATGGAGGGCTATGGCCTGAGCGCAGGTATATGGGACTAGGGGAGATTATGTGTTCGGCACGGACTAGAAGTGTCGAGATGGCCTGTTTCCGTGCTGTAATTGTTATATGGTTATATGGTTATATGGTTAAGGGGGGACTTGATAGAGGTCTTTAAAATAATGAGAGGGATAGACAGAGTTGACGTGGACAAGCTTTCCCCATTGAGAGTAGGGAAGATTCAAACAAGAGGACATGACTTCAGAATTAAGGGACAGAAGTTTAGGTGTAACATGAGGGGGGACGTCTTTATTCAGAGAGTGGTAGCTGTGTGGAATGAGCTTCCAGTGGAAGTGGTGGAGGCAGATTCGATTTTATCATTTAAAAATAAATTGGATGGGAAGGGAATGGAGGGTTATGGTCTGAGTTCGGGTAGATGGGACTAGGGGAAATAATTGTTCGGCACGTACTTGTAGGGCCGAGATGGCCTGTTTCCGTGCTGTAATTGTTATATGGTTATATGGTTATATGATATTGAATTATGTGAGGTAAGGGAAACAAGTAGAGTAGCTATGGAAACTATGCGATTCAAAGAAGGGAAGTACTAACGCGTTTGAAAAATATAAAAGTGGATAAGTCTCCAGGTCCCGACAGGATATTCCCTAGGACAATGAGGGTAGTTAGTTTAGAAATAGCAGGGGCTATAACAGAAATCTTTCAAATGTCATTAGAAACGGGAATAGTGCCGAAGGATTGGCGTACTGCGCATGTTGTTCCAATGTTTAAAAAGGGTTCTAAGAGTAAACCTAGCAATTATAGACCTGTTAGTTTGACGTCAGTGGTGGGCAAATTAATGGAAAGGATACTTAGTGAAAATATATATAAGCATCTGGATAAACAGGGTTTGATTAGGAAAAGCCAACATGGGTTTGTGCCTGGAAGGTCATGTTTGTCTAATCTTCTTGAATATTTTGAAGAGGTTACTAAGGAAATTGATCAGGGTAAAGCAGTGGATGTTGTATATATGGACATCAGTAAGGCCTTTGACAAGGTTCCTCATGGAAGGTTGGTTAAGCAGGTTCGATTGTTGGGTATTAATGCAGGAGTAGCAAGATGGATTCAATAGTGGCTGAATGGGAGATGCCAGAGAGGAATGGCGGATGGCTGTTTGTCTGGTTGGATGCCGGTGACTAGTGGGGTGCCACAGGGATCTGTGTTGGGTCCACTGTTGTTTGATTTCCAAAGTCTACAGAGAGATTTAGGCCATTTGGAAGAGAGGGCTGAAAGATGGCAGATGTAGTTTAATGCTGATAAGTGTGAGATGCTACATCTTGGCAGGACAAATCAAAATAGGACGTACATGATAAATGGTAGTGAATTGAGGAATGCAGTTGAGCAGAGGGATCTAGAAATAACTGGGCACAGTTGCCTGAAGGTGGAATCTCATGTAGACAGAGTGGTAAAGAAAGCTTTTGGTGTGCTGGCCTTTATAAATCAGAGCATTGTGTATAGACGTTGGGATGTAATGTTAAAATTGTACCAGGCATTGGTGAGGCCAATTCTGGAGTATGGTGTACAATTTTGGTCGCCCAATTATAGGAAAGATGTCAACAAAATAGAGGGAGTACAGAGGAGATTTACTAGAACGTTGCCTGGGTTTCAGCAACTAAGTTACAGAGAAAGGTTGAACAAGTTAGGTCTAGGTGTAACATGAGGGGGAACTTCTTTACTCAGAGTGTGGTAGCTGTGTGGAATGAGCTTCCATTGGAGGTGGTGGAGGCTGGCACGGACTAGAACGGCCGAGATGGCCTGTTTCCGTGCTGTAATTATTATATGGTTATATGGTAATATGGTTATTGCCTTCCATCACATTGAAAAATACTGATTCCACTGTGGTGGATGTTGATGTTAAACTATTGTATATTGTGTCATCTTTTCTTGTATGGCTCTATGGTAACTCAAACATCATTGTACCTTAATTGGTGCATGGGACAATAAATGTGAACTTGAACTTGAACTTGATGGAAATACACATCCAGGGATTGCTAATTACCAGGGCCACTGCATTAAGTACACGGAGCTAAAGATGACCATGCCCCCGTGGTTAATTGGACTTTTATTTCATCAACTCCCCTTACATCACCTCAACTCCACCCACCCCCCATCCCCCCACTTAGCACTGATTCCACGTTGTCCCTCTCTCTCACCTAGATCCTGCCCTCCCGATATATTTTATGCTTCCGTCTCTCCTCGTTTCGTGTCCGTTATTGCATCGGCGACAGATACGATTGGGAGGTAAAAATGGCTTTTCATTGTGTTCAGTTCTGGGCACCATGTCATAGGAAATATGTTGTCAAGTTGTAAAGGGTACAGAGAAGATTTACGAGGATTGGAAGGTCTGAGCTTCAGGGTGACGCAGGGACTCTATTTATTGGAGCGCAGGAGTGATATTTTAGAGGTGTATAATATCATAAGATGAATTGACCGGGTAGATGCACAGATTCTCCAGCCCAGAGTAGGTGAATCGACGACAGGAGAACATGTGTTTAAGGTGAAGGGGTAAATACGAATCTGAGCGGTAACTTTTTGACAAAAGCAGTGTGGATGTACGGAACAAGCTGCCAGATGAGGTCGTTGAGGCAGGCACTATCCAAACGTTTAAGAAACAGTTAAACACGTAGATTGTTGGGATTGGGTTGGAGAGAGATGGGCCAAACGCGGGCAAGTGGGACTAGTATTGATGGGACATGTTGAACGGTGTGGGGAAGTTGGGCCGAAGGTCCCGGTTCCACGTTGTATCACTCTATGACACTGTGATTCTAATAAAATGGATATTTATTGGGGATTAAGGGGATTAATGGATATGGATCACATGCAAGCAAAGAACATACGTTTAACTTGACATCGTGTTCGGAATTAAATTGTGTGCCGAAGCACTGTTCTTATGCTACGCGATTGGCGTTAATTCTGTTCATTCTGAGTTCAGCCTCGGTCTTATGACCCCTTGCGGGGGAAATATTAGCTGATTGCCGTATGCAACTTTCCACTAGACGTGAACCAATAATTAATGCCGGTTTATGGCTGGTGTGCGCGGCAAAGGTTGTTCCATAAACTGTACTCAACGTTCTGTGATCGTGTTAATAAAAACTGTACTCTGCTACCCGTCCCACGTGGCAGACAAATGCATAAATTACATGTTAACTCTGCCCATCAACGGAGAACAGAACAGCGAGGCGACAGGGAAAGGGACAGCTTCCTCACGGCATGTGAATCAGGAGAGCGGTAGAACAAGCCTAACTAACAAACTGAATTATGCCCAGGGGTGAAGTTGTTTGCCTGACATATACCGTGGGCCCCGGCGAAAGCAGACTGCCCATCGGCTGTATGTCAGGCACGACTCGTAAAACCATGCTCTTTTAGTGGTGCCTGACATACAGACGATGCACTTCATAGACAAATGGTCTCCACAAAAAATTGCCATCGGCCCCATCACATTCGTTCCAACCATTGCCTGCTCACATCGCTTAACAATACTGCCACGTAGATTTTTAATACTTTTCGAAATATTTTTACCTTTCGTACATTTAATACTTTTAGAAATAAGTTTTGACTGTACATATTTAGAAAAGTCTGTCTTTTTATCTTTTTATTTTTTATTTTAGTTAGTTAAGTGTTTTGTTTGGAGGTCTAGCCTTTTTTATGTGGGGGGTGGGGGAGGGGGGGGGGGAGGGAAACTACCTTTCATGGTCCCTACCTGGTCGGAGAGGCAGCTTTTCTCCGGGCTGCAGCTTCGACCCGTCCTCGCGGCCTACCAGCGGGCATGGAGCGGCGTTTCCTGTCGGGGACCGCCCAGAACCTCGGCTTCGGCGGCGGCACAGCGCTGGAGCGCTATCGCGGAGCAGGCGATGTCTTGCCTGGGTCGCCGCGCTGGAGCTCCGGTGAGCTGAAGTTCGTTGAGGAAAACATCGCGGAGCAGCGGGACTGTGGAGCGACCAGCTGCGGGCGGCGGCGCTGAACTTTCCACCGGGAGCCTGGGATCTCTAGATGAGATCGCCAGTTGTGGAGCTCCAACCGGCGCGGCCTTGTTGGCTTTGGAAGCCGCGGCCTCCAGTACGGAAGCGGCCATTCCATGGTTCCCAAGCCGCTGAGAGGACTCTCCCGACGCCGGAGCAACATCACCCGGCGAGAACGGCCTGGAACATCGGGCCTCCGTAGAGGCAACTGTGGAGGCCGTAATAGGCCCGACTATGGGTGAACTGCGGTTGGGGACTGGACTTTGTGCCTTCCCTCATAATGGGAACCATTGTGGGGGGATGTTCTTTATGTTTAAAACTCTTATTAATGTTATGTCTGTATTCATTCTTTATGTGCTGCAAAATGGCAAGAAGCATTTCACTTCACTACACCTAGGCCTATGCGAATGTGATCAATAAAATACCTTTGATACCTTTGATACCTTTGAAATATGTCGACCTTTGGTGGAAACTGGGAGCGGACACGGCACACCGAGCTCACGCAAATCTCTCATGACCCGCTACATAGTATCTATATTATTCTACTTTCTTCTCGGCTCCCGACACACTGGGGACAATTTTCATTAAAAAACTTACTAACCCGAATGTATTTGGAATGTGGGATGAAACTGGAGCACCCGAGAGGAAGCCCACGGGGTCACGAGGACAACATGGCAACTCGGCACAGAAATCACGCGAGGCCGATCCTGATTGCGGGTACAATCTCACGGAGTTTGTACGTTCCCGCTGTGGTCGCGTGGGTTTTCTCGGGGTGCTCCAATTTCCTCTCACGTTCCAAAGAAGTACGAGTTGGTTCGTTATTGCGATCCAGTAATTTTCCTCTCGTGGGTAGGATACGAAAAGTATACGGGTCTTCGCTTATCCGATGGGCCTGTTTGCGCGTTGTCCCTCTAAACATGTGAGGATCGAAAACGAGTCTCTGGTGTTGTGAGGCCAGAGGCCTATTATGTGGAAACTGGGGGAAACTCTCCTACCTGTACCACTGTGCCACGCCTAATGGGTCCCGCTGACAATAAAGAATAATTTCCTTAATGTCAGAGGCCACCAGAGCAGATAGAGCAATGGGTTAAACCGGCAGACTTGCATCGGAAAGTCTTAATGAGACATTTGCTTCGCCACACCTGGGGCAATGCATCCTGTTCTGCTCGTCATGACATTTGATTGTAACACAGTAGAGGGTCCAAATTTACTCGCGGGTTGGATATGTCAAATACGAGACAACATAGCTTTCACGTGAGAGGCGTAACTTTTCAAGGGTATGAGCGGGGCAGTTTTTATAACATTAAGAGCGGTAGTTGCCTGGAAAGCGTTGCCCGCTGTTGACGGAGGCTGTGAATGGAACGTTATGGCCCACGTGCAAGCACATGAAGGTGTTTTTCTTGGCGTCATGTTCGGCAGACATTGTGAAGCTCGATGCTTGCTACTGTGCCATACCGTTCTACCTTATATGAAACATCGAAACATAGAAAATAGGTGCAGGAGGAGGCCATTCGGCCCTTCGAGCCAGCACCGCCATTCATTGTGATCATGGCTGATCGTCCCTTATCAATAACCCGCGCCTGCCTTCTCCCCATATCCCTTGATGCCACTAGCCCCTAATTCGCTCCATGAAACGCGTGCAAGTCGTGTTATAGCATTCCATCCCATTATATTCTGATATTCAAATGATATTAAAGACATGATTCGGCAGCCTGAATACCGCACGAATACTGTGTGGTTGGACAGGTGCCGGTAAGTTTAATTGTCGACTTTCATAACCATGAGGCGTCTCTTTGACGGTATAATCTTGGAATAGAGCCAGGCTACACACATTTATTGATAAAACAGTTCAAATCTGCCAGATAATTCACGCTGGCCGCTGAGCGACTTTCTAAGCCAATGAGGAGCGGTCAGACTGACACGTGGAACAAATCGATCACCATCTTGTCCGATACACGCCGAGCCCACCAACACACGCCCCAACCTGACTCAGGATAAATACAGCAACAGCGCCGATCCGATCACCCAGTTCTTTGGTACAGAAAGGGGAATAGTGCTAAAGATGACCAACATGTTTCAGTTCGTCTTCGGACTTTTGCTCTTGATTCAACCGATCTCAGCGGGAATGGCAGAAGTTAGCACTGATGGTGGGTGAAAAATTGTGTGTGTGTTTAAATGTCCGCATTGCCGTATGGCAGGCCCAGGAATGATGTATTTAAATCCGATCTTTGTCTGTACAGCCCTTATATTTGCAATGTTGATGTGACATTGGATGAGATTGGGAGCAAGTCTGGAGATTTGAATAGGAGAAACTCAGATCCCGATGCTCCACTATCGTGAGTTTGGCGTGAGCATCATGGA
Source organism: Amblyraja radiata (assembly GCF_010909765.2). Lineage (NCBI taxonomy): Eukaryota > Metazoa > Chordata > Chondrichthyes > Rajiformes > Rajidae > Amblyraja > Amblyraja radiata. The sequence goes on along the minus strand of NC_045985.1, from coordinate 27,441,551 downwards.
TTTCGATTTATATTTAGTATCGTCACCTGTACTGACGTACAGTGAAACGCGTTTTTTGGCAAGTCATCTAATTAACTCATATAATGCTTTACATGCACACAAACAACTATATCATAAGTACGAAGATAGACTCAAAAAACTGAAGTAACTCACAAGGTCCAGGCTGCCTCTCTGCAAACAAAGAACAGGTGACGTTTCAGCTCGAGACCCTTTTTCATACTGAGTCGGGTGATAGGGAAACGCGAGATACAGATGGTGATATAGAGAGATATAGAACAAATGAATCAACGATATGCCGAAAAAAGTATCGATGACAGATAAATTGGTACGACGACTACGAGGAAGGCGCGGAGACAGAGGAGATGCAAGGGTTACTTGAACTTAGAAAAATCAATATTCATACCGTTGGGTTGGAAGCTGCCCAATGGAAACATGAGGTGCTGTTCCGCGAATTTTGCGCTTGGCCTCACACTGACAACAGAGGAAGCCTAGTACAGAAATGTCAGTATGGGAAGGGGATTTAGAGAGTTTGACAACCTGGAAATCACTTAGGCCAAGACGGACTGAGCAAAAGTGTTCAGCGAAACGAATGACTAGTCTCCGCTTAGTCTCGCCGATATTCTGCAGGGGACAGTAGATAAGCACAACAGACAGAATGAAGAGAACGGTACAAACCACGGAATATAGTTCTCATATTCTGAGATCCAGTTAGCATTCCCATCTTTATTTACACTGTCAGTAGCAGTGGTTGCAAAATAGCGTGTTGCAGCAGTGGACCTGGAAGAGCTGTTCCACACAGCAGCAGGGATCCGAATTCGATGGTGACCTTTGGTGCTGTCTTTGTAAAGTGTACACGTTCCTTCTGTGAGCACGCGTTTCCTCCGGCTGCTATGGTTTCCTCCCACATTCTAATGTGGGTTTGAAGTTCAATGGGCCGCTGTAAATTCGGTCCATTGCACTTCAAACCCAAAATAAGAGTGTGTTGGGTTGGATGTAAAAGTGGGACAACTTAGAACTAATATCAACCTGCGGTCAATGATCGTCGTTTAACCTGTGGGCCGGTTTTCATGCTGTTTCTCTAAATTATGATTGTCGGCCGTTTACGTCTCGTGTAAATAGATGCCCGACAGCGCCGAGAAAGTGCAGGACCAGCACAGTAAATGGTACGCCCCTGGGTAGTGTTGTACAGCAAAGGGATCTCGGAGTACAGGTGCATGGCTCCTTGAAGGTCGAGTCGCAGGTAGATAAGATGTACAAAAAGGCTTTTGTCACTTTGGCCTTTATCAGTCAGAAATTGAGTATAGAATTTGGGAAGTCATGTTGCAGTTGTTTAGGACGTCGGTGAGACCGCATTTAGTATATTGTGTTCAATGTTTGCTATTGAGGGCAGCGTAAATTCACGAGGTTAATTCCTGGGATGGCGGAACCTATACGATTATTAAGGATTTGGACACGTAAGAGGCAGGAAACAAGTTCCCAATGTTGGGTGAGTCCAGAAACAGGGGCCAGAGTTTCAGAATAAGCGGTGAGCCATTTAGATAGGAGATGAGGAAAAACGTTTTCGCACAGAGAGTTGTGAGTGTGTGGAATTCTCTGCCTCAGTGGTGGCTGATTCTCTTGATGGTTTCAAGACAGAGTTAGATCGAGCTTTTAGAGATAGATGGTTTCAGGGATATGGGGATAAGGCAAGAATGAGTTACTGATTGTGGATCATTAGCCATTATCACATTGAATCGAGCCAGCGGTGCTAGCTCGAAGGGCCGAATGGCCTACTCCTGCATCTATTGTCTATTGTCTATTCATTTCTAGGCACCATGTTATATGAAATATATTGTCCAGCTTGAAAGATATCTGAAAGGATTTACGAGGAGGTTGCCAGGACAAGAGGGTGTGAGCTATAAGCGATAGGTTGAGTAGACTGGGCCTCTATTCCGTGGAGTGCAGGGGGATGAGGGGAGATCATGCAGAAGTGTGCAAAATCATAAGTGGAATAGATCGGGTAGATGCACAGTCTTTTGCCCAGAGTAGGGCAATCGAGGTCCAGAGACCGTGGCTGAAGGGGTTTTAATAGGAATCCGAGGGATAACTTGTTCACACGAAGGGTGGTGGGTGTAACGAAAGCAGTTGAGAATGGGACTATCCCATCGCTTACGAAATAGTTAGGTGCAGGGATAGGACAGGTTTGGAAGGATATGCACCAAGCGCAGGCAAGTGGGACTAGTTTCACTGGGACAATGCTGAACGTTGTGGGCGAGTTGAGCCGAGCGGCTTGTTTCCATACTGTATCACTCTATGACTCCAGGAGTGCGGCCGGACTTCTCTACACAAGGGGTGATGTGGGCCTCCAAAGCACATAATGTATATTCAAATCTTTGCCAATTTGTCACCGCATCTGTAAATGAAATAATCAAGTGTTATCATTGTCCTTTATCACATTTAGCCGAATGTTTCGCAAAAGGAGGTATTTGTAGTACCGCCTGCATCGTCGAGTACTACGACAGAATTGGAGCCTGCCTTCCGTCGAAGACATGTTGCAGAAAGAAGGACTCAATCTGAGCCCTTTGACATGGGGTGCAGGGTTCTTCCGATCCAGTGTCAACTGTTCTTCAAAGACACGCTGTACCAATAAATAATAATTGTTGCTTGATCGCGGTTTCATTTATTGTTGTTTCGCTTTTCGATTCGTCTGTGGGAAGCAAAGTCGTTGACGGGCAGTGCTGGCGAAGCTGTCAACGAAGGCTTACGAGTAGGCGTGCGTGTGTGTGTGTTTGTCCGTACGTGTGTGTGACCGTGTATTCGTGGCTATGGGGATGGGATAAGTCAGTCTCAGTCTACGCCACGACAGAATAGGGCGGAGTTGTACAGTTTCATAGCCACAGGTAAGGATCTCCTTTGGAGTTCTCTCCTGCATCTTGGTGGGACGAGTCTGTGGCTGAAGGTGTTCCTCTGGTTGTCCTGTGTCCCGTGGAAGGACTGAGCTATATTGCCCAGGATGCTCCGCAGTTTAACCATATAATAACCATATAACAATTACAGCACGGAAACAGGCCATCTCGACCCTTCTAGTCCGTGCCGAACACATAATCTCCCCTAGTCCCATATACCTGCGCTCAGACCATAACCCTCCATTCCTTTCCCATCCATATAACTATCCAATTTTTGAGTTTGAGGAGCATCCTCGCCGCCAAGTCCATCACCCATGAATGCAACTCCGCCCGCGGGACGGAGCTAGACACCCTGATGAGTTTGTTAATTCTATTAGCATCCGCGGCCATTACCCTGCTGCCCCAGCACACGGCAGCCAAGAAGATGTCAGTGGCTAGCGCAGATTGGTAGAACATCTGCAGTGTCCTACTGCAGAGCCGAGCCTTCTCAAAAAGTGCAGCCGGCTCTGATCCTTCTTATCCAGAGCTTCAGTGTTCCTGGGCCCGTCCAGTTTACTGCCCAGGTACTCGCCAAGGGATTTGCACACCCTGGTAAACTGCACATCCACACCATTGATGGAGACATATGACAGGGGTGTTCCGGTCCTCCTAAATGCTTTCGTCTACACGGTGTTGAACTGGATGTGCTTCAGTCCACACCACTCAACAAAGCCGTTGACTACACGTCTGTATTCAGCGTCCCTCCCCTCACTGATGCATCCCACGATTGCTCCCTTCCCCCTCTGGGTGTAATTCCTGGGTTTTATAAGCATCGAGCCACTGTTGAATCCATCTTGCTACTCCACCATTAATACCCAACAATTGAACCTTCTGAACCAACCTTCCACGAGGAACCTTGTCAAAGGCCTTACTGAAGTCCATATAGACAATATCCACTGCTATACCTTCATCAATTTCCCTAGTAACCTCTTCATAAAATTCAAGAAGATTAGTCAAACATGACCTTCCAGGCACAAATCCATGTTGAATGTTCCTAATCAGCCCCTGCTTATCCAGATGCTTATATATATTATCTCTCTGTATCCTTTCCATTAATTTGCCCTCCACTGACGTCAAACTAACAGGTCTATAATTGTTAGGTTTACTCTTAGAACCCTTTTTGAACAATGGAACAACATGCGCAGTACGCCAATCCTCCGGCACAATTTCCGTTTCTAATGCCATTTGAAATATTTCTGTCATAGCCCCTGCTATTTCTACACTAAATTCCCTCAATGCCCTAGGAAATATCCTGTCAGGACCTGGAGACTTATCCACTTTTATATTTTTCAAAAGTGTCAGTACTTCCTCTTCGTTGAATCTCATAGTTTCCATAGCTACTCTACTTGTTTCCCTTACCTCACACAATTCAATATCATTCTCCTTGGCGAAGACAATAAATTGTTCAATATCTCCCCCATCTCTTATGGCTCTGCAGATGGCTGTCCACTCTGACTCTCTAATGGACCAATTTTATCCCTCTTTATCTTTTTGCTATTAATATAGCTGTAGAAACCCTTTGGATTTACTTTCACCTTACTTGCCAAAGCAACCTCATATCTTCTTTTAGCTTTTCTAATTTATTTCTTAAGATTCCTTTTACATTATTTATACTTCTCAAGCACCTCGTTTACGCCATGCTGCCTATAATTATTGTAGATCTCTGCCTTTTTCCGAACCAAGTGTCCAATTTCCCTTGAAAACCATGGCTCTTTCCAATTTTTACTATTTCCTTTCAACCGAACAAGAACATAAGGATTATGTACTCCTAAAATGTCACCTTTAAATGTCCTCAATTTCTCTTCTACATCCGTCCCATAAAACAAAATGTCCAAATTCACTTATTTTAAATCCTTTCGCATCTCTTCAAAGTTAGCCTTTCTCCAATCAAAAATCTGAACCCTAGGTCAAGATCTGACCCTCTCCATAATTATATTGAAATTAATGGTACTGTGATCACTGGCCCCGAAGTGCTCCCCAACGCATACCTCCGCCACCTGACCTGTCTCATTTCCTAACAGGAGGTCCAGCACTGCCGCTTCTCTAGTAGATACATCTATGTATTGCTGCAAAAAAAACTAACCTGCACACATTTTACAAATTCGAAACCATCCAGCCCATTTACAGAATGTGTTTCTCAGTCTATGTGTGGAAAATTGCAATCTCCCACAATCATTGCCTTGTGCTTACTACTAATATTTGCAATCTCCTTACATATTTGCTCTTCCATTTCTCGCTCCCCATTAGGCAGTCTATAATACACCCCTATAAGTGTTGCTACACCTTTCCCATTTCCTAGTTCCACCCAAATAGCCTCCCTAGATGAGCCCTCTATTCTATCCTGCCAAAGCACTGCTGTAATATCTTCCCTGACCAGCGATGCAACACCTCCACCTCTTGCCTCTCCGATTCTATCGCACCTGAAGCAACGAAATCCTGGAATATTTTGTTTCCAATCACATCCCTCCTGCAACCACGTTTCACTGATCGGCACAACATCATACTTCCAGGTGTCAATCCATGCTCTAAGCCCATCCACCTTTCTTACAATGCCCCTAGCATTAAAATATACACATATAAGAAACCCACCACCTCTTATTCTCCGTTTATTATCTTTTTCTTCTTTCTCCCCAACATTTTGGGTCCGAGTGCTTCCCTTCTCTGCCTCCTGCCACACACTGTCTACTAGCTTTCTCTATTTGAGTCCCTCCCTCAACTGAATCCTTCCAGAACCGCCAATAGCTAAAGAATTTATCTTAACCTTCTCCAGGTTAATCAGATCCACCCTGTAGCAGGCCGACCAGAACGATACGCATAACCCAACTGTGGACTGTCATGGACAGCTGGGACCGGATACGTCAGCTCCAGATGTTATCAGGCACATTCTCCATTTACCCAGAGATCTGTTTGACAGCTGAATTACTCCAGCTTTTGTGAGTGCATCTTAAATGGATGGGAATCCATATCCTGGCGAGCAGGTTTGCGTGCACTCTTTGGGAGCTTTGTGTGCAGCCAACTTTCAGTGACGGGTGTACAAGGACTCCCGGGTCTCGCTGCACATCCCCTTTACCTAACGTAACCCCATTGAGATAATAATCTGCCCCCTTGTTTTTGCCACCAAAGTGGATAATCTCTCATTTATCTATATTATACTGCATCTTTCACGCATCTGCCCACTCACTCACTCTGTACAGGTCACCCTGCAACCTCCTAACATCCTCTTCACAATTCACACTGCCATCCAGGTTTGTGTCATATAACCATATAACCATATAATAACCATATAACAATTACAGCACGGAAACAGGCCATCTCGACCCCTCTAGTCCGTGCCGAACACATAATCTCCCCTAGTCCCATATACCTGCGCTCAGACCATAACCCTCCATTCCTTTCCCATCCATATAACTATCCAATTTATTTTTAAATGATAAAAACGAACCTGCCTCCACCACCTTCACTGGAAGCTCATTCCACACAGCTACCACTCTCTGAGTAAATGGTACTGTGTTACCCCTAAACTTCAGTCCCTTAATTCTCAAGTCATGTCCCCTTGTTTGAATCTTCCCTACTCTCAGTGGGAAAAGCTTTTCCACGTCAACTCTGTCTATCCCTCTCATCATTTTAAAAACCTCTATCAAGTCCCCCCTTAACCTTCTGCGCTCCAAAGAATAAAGCCCTAACTTGTTCAACCTTTCTCTGTAACTTAGTTGCTGAAACCCAGGCAACATTCTAGTAAATCTCCTCTGTACTCTCTCTATTTTGTTGACATCCTTCCTATAATTAGGCGACCAAAATTGTACACCATACTCCAGAATTGGCCTCACCAATGCCTTGTACAAATTTAACATTACATCCCAACTTCTATCATCCGCAAACTTGCTAGTGTTGCTCCGAATTCCCTCTTCCAAATCATTAGTATATATGGTAAACCGTTGCGGCCCCAACACCGAGCTTTGCGGCATTCCACTCGCCACTGCCTGCCATTCAACAAGGAGAACTTGATGGCAGTAGTCCAATATGGCGTTACCATTTTTTCGATTAGTGGGGAAATATAGCGGGAGCAAACATTTAAAACTTGATGTGTAGGAAGCAACTGCAAATGCTGGTGTACATCGAAGCCGGACACAAAAACGCCGGAGTGACAGGCAGCATCTCTGGAGAGCAGGAATTGGTGAAGTTTCGGGGCGAGACACTTCTTCAGACTTCGAATCGGGGGAGAGAGGGACATATAAATAAAGAAGGGTATGGTGTGAAATATAGTGATCAAAGGGGAAGATGTTTAAAGAATATCTCGAAAGAACATCGTTCGCAGAACAATGACAGCGAGGCACGCAATCAGCAACGTTTAATTTGAAGGGCAGTGAAACTCTGAGACCGGAGGAGGCCCAGGTCAGAAAGGTCGATGTGATAATGGGAGGAGGGGGGGGGGGGGTTAACAACCGGAACCACGTAGGCCTTTGCCGACTGAGCGGCGGAGTTTAGCGGAACGACCACCGAGCCAAAGGTGTCTACACTTGGAACAGCGGATACAGTAGATGGGATTGGAGGAGTTACTAGATAACATCGGCCTCATTTGAAAGGACTGTCGGTGTCCTCGGACGGAGTTGAGGGGGGAGGTTTAGGGGTAAGTACCTTGGGAGCAGGTTCTTTGAAGGCATGAATTAACCTGGCAGTTGCGGAGGGAACGGTCTCTGTGAAAGTAGACAAGGGTGGAGATGGGAAGATCTATCTATATATCGGAGATCCACAATCCTCCGACATTTTCGCCAACTCCAACGGGATTCCACCACTAGGCACATCTTCCTATCACAACCCCTTTCCGCTGGGCCTCCTCCAGTCAGAGTCAGGATCAACGCAAATTGGAGAAACGGTATTTCGCTAGGGCAGCTTACAATCCATCGGTATATATATTGACCTTTAATTTCAAGTAACTCTTGTTGTCCCTCTCTATACATTCCACCTCATCCTGGTTCTCCGCTTAGTTTCACTGTCCTCCACTTTACATTGATTGTGTACTCACTCTATACCCATGACTGCGTAGCCAGTCACAGTGCGAACTCCATCATCAAGTTCGCTGACGACACCGCTATTGTGGGACGATGGGGATGAGTCAGAATATAGAAGGGAGATCGAGCAACTGTCCATATGGTGCCAGCGCAATAAACTGGCCCTCAACACCAGCAAAACCAAGGAACTGATTGTGGACTTTGGAAGGAGTAGGAGGGGGACTCACGGCCCCATTTATATCAACGGGTCGATGGTTGAAAGGGTCAAGAACTTCAAATTCAAAATCGTGCACATCTCTGAAGATCTTTCCTGGTCCGAGAACACTAATGCAATTATCAAAAAAGCTCACCAGCGCCTCCACTTCCTGAGAAGTTTACGGAGAGTCGGGTTGTCAAGGAAGACTCTCTCTAACTTCTACATGTGCACAGTAGAGAGCATGATGATCGGTTTCATCGTGGCTTGGTTCGGCAATTTGAGCGCCCTGGAGAGGAAAAGACTACAAAAAGTAGTAAACACTGCCCAGTCTATCATCGGCTCTGACCTTCCTTCCATCGAGGGGATTTATCGCAGTCGCTGCCTCAAAAAGGCTGTCAGTATCATCAAATACCCACACCATCCTGGCCACACACTCATCTCCCTGCTACCTTCAGGTAGAAGGTACAGGAGCCTGAAGACTGCAACAACCAGGTTCAGGAATAGCTACTTCCCCACAGCCATCAGGCTATTGAACCTGGCTCGGACAAAACTCTGATTATTAATAACCACTTTCTGCTATTTGCACTTTATCAGTTTATTTATTCATGTGTGTATATATTTATATCATGGTATATGGACGCATTTAACTGTTTTGTAGTAAATGCCTACTATTTTCTGTGCGCTTAAGGAAAGCAAGAATTTCATTGTCCTATACAGGGAGACATGACAATAAACTCACTTGAACTTGAACTTGAACGTTGTCACCTTCCCCTCAACTAGCATTCATCTATTTTAGATTTTCCTTGTATTTCGTTCTATTTTATCTCTCCTTTTCACACCTTAAACTTCCTTCTCTCTATATCCCCCCTCCCTTGATTCTCAGTCTGAAGAAGTGTATCGAGCCGACATGCCATCCATTCTGTCTCTGCAGGTGAAACATGATGATCACGATTGTAATATGGGCCTAAATAGTCAACGGGTATTTAGGAGGGGGGGGGGGGGGGGGGGGTGGGATAATCTCTTGGGAAATAACAGATAGCTATTCGGAAAATTGTGTCGTCCTATAGAGCGATTTTAACTTTGAATATAGACCGAGACTTACATAGCGCCAAGGATGTGCTAGGTTGACTTTAACACATTTGTACATAACATGTTCCTGAAATAGAGGTTGTGTAGGGGAGAGAACAAATCGGGATATACGTTCAGAGAATTTTGCCGGGCAAATGACTGAAGTGTATGTGCGTAAACATTTTAGAACTAGTGACCATAATTCTAGTTGGGTTATAATAGCAATAAATAAGGATAGGACTTGTCCACGTCATTTTATACATTTTAGGGACGACTAACTTTGTGATGGTTTGCATAAAAAAAGGACTGTAGTAGGTTGCTTGTGGGCAAAGAGACGTCCTGAAATAGGACACTTTAAAGTAAGTGATCGAGAACATTCAAAACATGCTTGTTTATATTAAAGTAAACGACACGCCATAAGACGCAAGGAACGACGGATAACAAGACAATTTTAGGCCATGGGTGGGAAAAAGGAGGCATGAGTCAGGTAACATGAGGGGGAACTTCTTTACTCAGAGAGTGGTGGCTGTGTGGAATGAGCTTCCAGGGAAGGTGGTGGAGGCAGGTTCGTTTTTATCATTTAAAAATAAATTGGATAGTTATATGGACGGGAAAGGAATGGAGGGTTATGGTCTGAGCGCAGGTATATGGGACTAGGGGAGAATACGTGTTCGGCACGGACTAGAAGGGTCGAGATGGCCTGTTTCCGTGCTGTAAATTGTTATATGGTTATATGGTTATATGGTTATGGTGAACAGTGATCCTACACCCTCGGGGAGTACAAGGTATTGATGAGCCGATTTTAGATACACATTGATGAGTGTGGGATAGGGCGAGAGATGGCCCTGGTATATATATTTAAGGACAATTGAAATAAATTATATACCTTTATTGATCGTAAATGGGAACGAGAGTGTGCGCTGGTGTATTTGCTTCCTTATAAACCAAAATTGTTGCCTATGAGTGGAGGAGGTGGGTAAATCCCTCAAGGAACATTTATCTTCTGTTTCTGTCATGGAGGAATGAAGCACATTTGCTCAAAATCATTCATGCCGATCACGATGCCCATACAAATTAGTCCCATTTGCCGAGATTTGTCCCGTATCCCTCTAAACATGGTAAATGGTAGGGAATTGAAGAATGCAGGTGAACAGAGGGATCTTGGAATAACTGTGCACAGTTCCCTGAAAGTGGAATCTCATGTAGATAGGGTGGTAAAGAAAGCTTTTGGTGTGCTGGCTTTTATAAACAGAGCTTTGAGTATAGAAGTTGGGATGTAATGTTAAAATTGTACAAGGCATTGGTGAGGCCAATTCTGGAGTATGGTGTACAATTTTGGTCGCCTAATTATAGGAAGGATGTCAACAAAATAGAGAGAGTACAGAGGAGATTTACTAGAATGTTGCCTGGGTTTCAGCAACTAAGTTACAGAGAAAGGTTGAACAAGTTAGGGCTTTATTCTTTGGAGCGCAGAAGGTTAAGGGGGGACTTGATAGAGGTCTTTAAAATGATGAGAGGGATTGACAGAGTTGACGTGGATAAGCTTTTCCCACTGAGAGTAGGGAAGATTCAAACAAGGGGACATGACTTGAGAATTAAGGGACAGATGTTTAGGGTAACATGAGGGGGTACTTCTTTACTCAGAGAGTGGTGGCTGTGTGGAATGAGCTTCCAGTGAAGGTGGTGGAGGCAGGTTCGTTTTTATCATTTAAAAATAAATTGGATAGTTATATGGACTGGAAAGGAATGGAGGGTTATGGTCTGAGCGCAGGTATATGGGACGAGGGGATAATACGTGTTCGGCACGGATTAGAAGGGTCGAGATGGCCTGTTTCCGTGCTGTAATTGTTATATGGTTATATGGTTATATGGTTATAAACCTCTCCTACCTTATACCAGTTATAATGTTTTCTTTTAAAAATATGTTACTTGTACCTGCTACAGTTACCTCCCCTGGTAGCCAACATAACCTGATTGCACATCAGATTCATGAGAAATCTTCCCTTCAAGCCTCAAACATGTTTCATTTGCTTCTGGATTCCGCCACTCTGGGTAAAAGGCTCTGTGAATTCGCCTAATAAATTCCCCTCATAATTGTTTGCACCTCTCTTAGATCACACGTTGGACCATGGCGTTCGGAAGAATGGAATTGCAGACTCACCAATCTCTTCCAATACCTCAAAACCCCAAGTCCTGCCAACGCCGTTCTTATCTTCTCTGCAATGGTGGTTAAGAACACTTTCGGCAAGGTGGCCTTTCTCATTCAGGAAATTGAGTTTGGATTAATTATAGACCTGTTAGTTTGACGTCAGTGGTGGGCTAATAAATGGAAAGGATACATAGATAATATATATAATCATCTGGATAGACAGGGTCTGATTAGGAACAGTCAACATGGATTTGTGCCTGGAAGGTCATGTTTGACTAAGCTTCTTGAAGGTTTTGAAGGAAATTGATGATGGTAAAGCGGAGGATGTTGTCTATATGGACTTCAGTAAGGCCATTGACAAGGTTCCACATGGAAGGTTGGTTAAGAAGGTTCAATTGTTGGGTATTAATGCTGGAGTAGCAAGATGGATTCAACAGTGGCTGAATGGGAGATACGAGAGAGTAATAACCATATAATAACCATATAACAATTACAGCACGGAAACAGGCCATCTCGACCCTTCTAGCCCGTGCCGAACACGTATTCTCCCCTAGTCCCATATACCTGCGCTCAGACCATAACCCTCCATTCCTTTCCGGTCCATATAACTATCCAATTTATTTTTAAATGATAAAAACGAACCTGCCTCCACCACCTTCACTGGAAGCTCATTCCACACATCCACCACTCTCTGAGTAAAGACGTTCCCCCTCATGTTACCCCTAAACTTCTGTCCCTTAATTCTCAAGTCATGTCCCCTTGTTTGAATCTTCCCTGCTCTCAGTGGGAAAAGCTTATCCACGTCAACTCTGTCTATCCCTCTCATCATTTTAAAGACCTCTATCAAGTCCCCCCTTAACCTTCTGCGCTCCAAAGAATAAAGCCCTAACTTGTTCAACCTTTCTCTGTAACTTAGTTGCTGAAACCCAGGCAACATTCTAGTAAATCTCCTCTGTACTCTCTCTATTTTGTTGACATCCTTCCTATAATTAGGCGACCAAAATTGTACCCCATACTCCAGAATTGGCCTCACCAATGCCTTGTAATGGTGAGGCCACTAATGGTGGATAACAGTTTGTCAGGTTGGAGACCGGTGACTAGTGGGGTGCCTCAGGGATCTGTGTTGGGTCCACTGTTGTTTTTCATGTACACCATGATCTGGATGATGGTGTGATAAATGCAAATGATACTAAGATAGGTGTTGTTGTGGATAATGAAATCGATTTGACACGTCTACAGAGATATTTAGGCCATTTGGAAGAGAGGGCTGAAAGATGGCACATGGAGTTTAATGCTGTTAAGTGTGAGATGCTACAACTTGGCAGGCCAAATCAAAATAGGACGTACATGGTAAATGGTAGCGAATTGAGGAATGCAGTTGAAGAGAGGGATCTGGGAATAACGGCAGGTGGAATCTCATGTAGATAGGGTGGTAAAGAAAGCTTTTGGTGTGCTGGCCTTTATAAATCAGAGCATTGAATATAGAAGTTGGGATGTAATGCTAAAATTGTCTAAGGCATTGGTGAGGCCAATTCTGGAATATGGTGTACAATTCTGGTCGCCAATTTATAGGAAAGATGTCAACAAAATAGAGAGATTACAGAGGAGATTTTCTAGAGTGTTGCCTCGGTTTCAGCACCTACGTTACAGAAAAAGGTTGAACAAGATAGGTCTTTATTCTTTGGAGCGCAGAAGGTTAAGGGGGGACTTGATAGAGGTCTTTAAAATGATGAGAGGGATAGACAGAGTTGACGTGCATAAGCGTTTTCCATTGAGAGTAGGGAGGTTTTAAACAAGAGGACATTATTTGTGAATTAAGGGACAAATGTTTAGGGGCAATGTGAGGGGGAACCTCTTTACTCAGAGAGTGGTAGCTATGTGGAATGAGCTTCCAGAGGAAGTGGTGAAGGCAGGTTCGTTTTTATCACTTAAAATTAAATTGGATAGGTATATGGACGGGAAAGGAATGGAGGGTTATGGTCTGAGTGCAGGTCGATGGGACTAGGGGAGAGTAAGTGTTCGGCACGGACTAGAAGGGCCGAGATGCCCTGTTTCCGTGCTGTAATTGTTATATGGTTATATGGATGTTCGCCCTTTATATTACAGATATACAGTTGTGTATATTTGTAATAAATTGTTATATGGTTATATGGTGTAGCCGCACGTAAACCATCATTTTCAGCTTTGGTCACCTGCTGTAGTGCATATTCCAGTAAATTGAAAGGAACGCACAGAGTGGGTGATGGGTTTTGTAACAGGCTACCAGATTAGATAATTGAGTCAGGTACAACGACTACATTTTAAATCTTTTCGGACAGGTGGAACAGGTGGATTGATAGAAAAGGTTGAGATAAATATAAGCTAAACGCGGATAAATGAGAATATGTCTGATGGCGCATTGCAGTCGGCATGGATGAGCAAGGATGCATAATAGTAAGATTAAACGAGAACTTACCAGTTTGAAGTTTGATCTGTATTTTATGAGGAGTTACAATGAGGGATTACGTGAAGAGTCCGTTCAGCACGCATGCGCATAATACTTCAACGCAGCGGTGTGGAATCACAGACAGACACAGTTATTGAAATAAACATAGTAAAGAAAAGGAGACCTTAGTTATCAGTTTGACCCATATTATTGAGGGTGGGAGCGGAGGGCACCTAATCCCTCATCGTAACTCCTCATAAAATACAGATCAAACTTCAAACTGGTAAATTCTCGTTTAATCTTACTATTTTACTTCGGAGTCACGTGAGTGACTACGTGAAGATTTTAAAGCTCTGTGATTTCAAACCGTTTAACAGTTCATACTTCACTCGCTGCCGAAGTAATTCGAGGGAGGAAGTACGTTATCGTAATAGACCATGAATCTGTTTGTAAAAACAATAATGGTGTTATTAACAACAACAAGACCAAATGCTCCCCCGGGCTTAAATTATATATTTTTTGCAGATTATTTTTCTGCAAACGATACAGGTTCTGCCAGTGCTTTGTTATAAAAGTTTGGAACGTATACTCCCTAGACCACCCCGCTGTAGCCAGGATGTGGTCCATTGGCACGTCCATCCTCTTAGTCACTGTGGATGTGGATGCTGTCCTGATGGAATAAGATTTATACACGTTAATATGTACTCCAGCAACTCCCAGTACCTGCTTGAGCCACTTGAGATAGTTTGGCTCATCAAACATAATGTTTCTTGTGGCTGATCCACAAGGCTTTTTCTCTCCCTCGAGGGTTACTTATTGTGTCGATGTAGTTCAATAAGTGGGTCATGACACATAACCGTGGTTCAGGTGGGTATGCTCGGAATTCCATGACTAGACCTGATGTTCCTGGACTGCTCTGTTTGCCCAGTCCCTAATGGTAATGTAACATGGTGTAGTGGACCATATTGTCCAAACGTAGTGGATGGAGGAAACTGGAATCTTAGTGCTGGGACAGGGCAATCAGCATGTCCCTTCAGGGTAGGCTGTTCCAGGGTGAGGGACCTGGCTGGTGAGCATCCCCTAAGGTACGTCAGGTCCACACTGATATCCCAGATTTGGGTGTACCTGGGTCTGGGGGATTAACCTCTCCTGAATTTGATCACCAGCGGGAGGTAACCTATGGCATGTGGTCCTGGTGCCCGAGTTAAATAGGCTGACAGAGCACTTCTGGCTGAATCCTTCATAGTGGTGAAGACCTGCCAGAACTCCACTACAGGTTTGTTGTAGTTGAATATGTCGTTCCTGTATTTGAATGATAGCTTCCCACTTCTTGATGTTCGCCAAGTATATATGCGATGGGCTGCTATCCTCGTGTCGATAGCGCTATTGACAATCCGGGCCCAGCAGAGATCTTCCCAATTCTGCAATCCAGGCTGGGTAAGTGGGCAAATGTTTGGCAGATCCAGTATAACGTGGATAAATGTGAGGTTATCCATTTTGGTGGCAAAAACAGGAAAGCAGACTTTATCTAAATGGTGGCCGATTAGGAAAGGGGGAGATGCAGCGAGACCTGGGTGTCATGGTACACCAGTGATTGAAAGTAGGCATGCAGGTGCAGCAGGCAGTGAAGAAAGCGAATGGTATGTTAGCTTTCATAGCAAAAGGATTTGAGTATAGGAGCAGGGAGGTTCTACTGCAGTTGTACAGGGTCTTGGTGAAACCACACCTGGAGTATTGCGCACAGTTTTGGTCTCTTAATCTGAGGAAAGACAGTCTTGCCATAGAGGGAGTACAGCGAAGGTTCACCAGACTGATTCCTGGGATGTCAGGACTTTCATATGAAGAAAGTAATTTCTTCTTTAATTTCCTGAATTTCCTGAATTTTAATTCATCTGTAATTTCCTGTAAAGGATTATTAAAGGTATAATCAATCAATCAAAGACTGGATAGACTCGGTTTGTACTCGGTCCTTGTGGCTAAGGGGATCAGAGGGTATGGAGAGAAGGCAGGTACGGGATACTGAGTTGGATGATCAGCCATGATCATATTGCAAGACGGGGCAGGCTCGAAAGGCCGAATGGCCTACTCCTGCGCATAATTTCTGTTTCTATGTTTCTATGTGACGGTCGTTTCATATCTGCAACCCAGTAGTTTGATTATCGTGGCATGTGCGTAGTACCCGACTGATGAGGCCGTAGTACCTGATGAGGTAGGAAAAAAGGGGGAAAACATAGATTAGATCCCCCCCCACGCTCCCCAATTCAGTGGGAATGAATTCATTGCCACTGCCTCAAGTTTGGTTTCTTGCGACATATATCGGTACGTGGATAATTCAATTGAAATACAGGGAAATCGATACAGTGGCTTGCAAAAGTATTCATACCCCTTGAACGTTTCCATTTTTTTTTCACTTTACAACCACAAACGTAAATGTATTTATTGGGATGTTATGTGATAGACCAACACAAAGTGGCGCATAATTGTGAAGTGGAAGGAAAATGATACATGGTTTTCAAATTTTTTTACAAATAAAAAACTGAAAAATGTGGCGTGGAAAAGTATTCAGCCCCCTTTACTCTGATACCCCTAAATAAAATCCAGTGCAACCAATTGCCTTCAGAAGTCACCTAATTAGTAAATAGAGTCCACATGTATGTAATCTAATCTCAGTATAAATACAGCTGTTCTGTGAAGACCTCAGAGGTTTATTAGAGAACATTAGTGAACAAACAGCACCATGAAGCCCAAGGAACACACCAGACAGGTCAGGGATAAAGTTGTGGTTAGGTTATAAAAAAATATCCCAAGCTTTGAACATCTCACGGAGCACTGTTCAATCCATCATCCGAAAATGGAAAGAGTATGGCACAACTGAAAACCTACCAAGACATGGCCGTCCACCTAAACTGACAGGCCGGGCAGGGAGAGCATTGATCAGAGAAGCAGCCAAGAGGCCCATGGTAACTCAGGAGGAGCTGCAGAGACCCACAGCTCAGGTGGGAGAATCTGTCCACAGGACAACTATTAGTCGTGCACTCCACAAATCGGGCCTTTATGGAAGAGTGGCAAGAAGAAAGCCATTGTTGAAAAAAATCCATAAGAAGTCCCGTTTGCAGTTTGCCACAAGCCATGTGGGGGACACAGCAAACATGTGGAGGAAGTTGCTCTGGTCAGATGAGACCAAAATTGAAGTTTTTGGCCTAAATGCAAAACGCTATATGTGGCGGAAAACTAACACTGCACATCACCCTGAACACACCATCCACCACTGTGAAACATGGTGGTGACAGCATCATGCTGTGGGGATGCTTTTCTTCAGCAGGGACAGGGAAGCTGGTCAGAGTTGATGGGAAGATGGATGGAGCCAAATACAGGGCAATCTTGGAAGAAAACCTGTTAGAGTCTGCAAAAGACTTGAGACTAGGGCGGAGGTTCACCTTCCAGCAGGACAACGACCCTAAACCTACAGCCTGAGCGACAATGGAATGGTTTAGATCAAAGCATGTGTTAGAATTGCCCAGTCGAAGTCCAGACCTAAATCCAATTGAAAATCTCTGGCAAGACTTGAAAATTGCTGTTCACAGACGCTCTCCATCCAATCTGACTGATCTTGAGCTATTTTGCAAAGAAGAATGGGCACATATTTCCGTCTCTAGATGTGCAAAGCTGGTATGGACATACCCCAAAAGACTTGCAGCTGTAATTGCAGCGAAAGGTGCTTCTACAAAGTATTGACAAATACTTTTGCACGCCACAATTTTCAGATTTTTTATGTAAAAAAATTTGAAAACCATGTATCATTTTCCTTCCACTTCACAATTATGCGCCACTTTGTGTTGGTCTATCACATAACATCCCAATAAAATACATTTGCGTTTGTGGTTGTAAAGTGACAAAATGTGGAAAAGTTCAAGGGGTATGAATACTTTTGCAAGCCACTGTATCGATTTCCCTGTATTTCAATTGAATTATCACATGAATAGTATGCATTTTTTAAGCTGATGTCTACCATTAAGTATCCTTGGGATGAAAGGTTGGCTGTTTCAATATTCCAAGCGTGACCTGGCGAGATACTCAAGTGGTAAGTCAATGACGGTGCGACATACACCAGTTAGTGATTTTTGGTGCCAAAGTTTCATACTAGGTTTTTTTTTGACCCCTTGTATATCAATGATGGTGAGACATCACCACCTTGGTTTGTTGGTACCAAAGGTTCATATAGGCTTCTTTATGACCCCTAGTATAATTTTAACTCCAGTTGCTAGATCCTCATGTTCTTTATAGTGGGAGGGTAGACCCCTTGGGGTGCATGCTGAACTGGTATTGTATGGTCCTTAGGTAAGGGACGTATCAGATATTAACTGATAAAACACATACACTAATCTTAGCCAAAAGGCCGAGCAGGATGGGATCTAATTAAATTTTGTCCTTGAATGCTTTGTTAGTACAAACCCTTCACCTTTTTGTGTGATGGTAGGAACCATACTTATCTTATTTCACTGTTGTTCCGTGTGTTCATTTCTTCGGTTTCTGGTTCCTTGTCTGTAGGGATGGTGTTGTTGGGGTTGGCGCATTTTCCATGGGGCCCGCCCTGGACCCTGGCCTGATAAAACAGAGCTTACTGGGGGTTGCCATGCGGGCCCCGTGCTTTCACCAGAACTATTAAGTGGACATCTACTGGTGGACGCGTAGAGGCACTGCTGCTGGTTTCGTGTGGTGCTCATTCCAGACCCTGGCCTCTAGATGCCGAATTTTTTGGATACTTCTCCAGTTTATGAGGCTTGGTTTGATAACTTAGCCAGCTAGCAGGATCTGTGGTTGAGAGGTCGGCGTTCTCACAGTCCTGTAATTGTTTTAAGTTGAGGGCAGATTTTATAACTTCCTAAGAAGTTGCGGAGCACTGCGAGCAGTAGGGTCAGGTGTTTGCCATACTACCCTGTCCCTCTGAAATGAGCATGCGAAATGATAGCCGACGTCAGGGATATCAAATGCATTTTAAAATATTTGGGTTTTAAAGCTATGCTCAATGTACCCCCCAATAACGATGGGCACTTTGAGTAAATGCAATTTAGGGGAGGCGTGATGAAATTCAACACCTCATGACTACCTGTCTTGGAGAGGTTTTTTGGAAAAGAACAGGTAGTAAGCTGGCCATCAGTTGTGACTGAAAAGTCCCGATGGTGGTGGAGCCACATAGCGGCCATACCCAGCAGCTCTTCCTGATCCTGTACCTCAAGCATCTCCCGATGTTGTTCAGCCAGTGATCCCTCTTCTTGACCAGTCCAGCCCTGGTCCCCATCGATCCCTCGACAAGGGAGATAGCCAGTGCTGTAGGCACTGGAGTGGGAGTGTTATGCTCCCTTGGCGGACTTGCCCCTGCTCCTGAGGCAAGTCACGCTTGAGTTTTTGGCTCCATGACCTTCCTCTGGCTTGGAGAACAGACACTTGCTTGTTCTTGTTAGAAGTGCTGATTCCATCTTCAGTGTCTGTCTCCAGCCCGAGGTTGGTCCTGACCTTGCTGTTAGAGGCTGTCTGCCGTTTTCGGGCGGCATTTCAGCGGTTCTCGGGCGGCGTGTCTCCTTGGGAGTCTGCAGGGGTTCCGGCTGGTTTTTGAATTTCCCTCCAGTCCGCTGCTGTTGGTCAGACAGCTGTTTGGCGGACTGGGCATCGGCGCAGCACCCGTGTCTGTGAACCGCAGCGTGTGCGGTCACGTTGCCGCCTCCCTCCCCCCCCTCCACTGACGGCTCCTTCCCTGGAGTCGGACTGTGGCCGCTTCCCTCTGCTGCTTTTCTCCCCCTGGAGCAACAAACAAAACGCAAAGTCCCGATTTTAAACTGAAGGTAAGTACTTACCTAATGGACCTTTCCTTCAGGCTTGTAGCGGGAGCTGCCTACTCCCGCTGCGTCGCCATTGCACTGCAAGAACGCAATGTGGCGCATGTGTGCTGAACGGGCTCTTCACGTAGTCACTCACGTGACTCCGAAGTAAAATGTGTCTTTGCTTTGTATGGCTCCATTATTCTAGGTTTTCGTTGCAGCCTTTAAAACATTGGCTGGACAGCATGGAGTATTGCAGGAAATGGCGGGTAGCTAGTGGGAGAGAGTACAGAGGAGCCTGGCAATCACCTGTATTTACAAGACCAGATTGGAGCGACTGCGCTTTTTCTGAGTGGAACTAGAAGCGCGAATGGTACCGTAATGATTTAAATTGGGACAGAAATAGACATTTCTCTGCAAATCATATATCTGGATTTACAGCGTGAGCTGCAACACACACAATGTTGGTTAGTCTCAGCTGTCGGAGCAGGAAGAATTTAAAAGACAAGTTTCAAAGTTTAATATAGAGACCAAAGGCCGAGTTTTGGAGAGTTTGATTAGTTTAATATATCGGGACTGGCAGCGATAGATTAAAGTCTGAAAGTTGATTGGTTTCATCTGTCAGGATTGACAAAGAATTTAAAAGGGGCCTCTCAAATGTGATTAGTCTCATCTGTTAGGAATTGAAGCGAGAGCTAATTGAATTTAAAAGGCACTTCATATCAGGTGATTGGTATTACAGTGGAAGAATATTTTTGAGATAGTAACCACACTTATATCATTTGAAACGTTGGTGTGAGGGGTTATTTCTAGATATTGGGAGAAGATACTAATCTGTGGCAAATCAAAGGAATATGTTATTAGGAAGTAGTTGGAGAGGGTGGAGATGGAGCAGTTGGTATTGGATAAGTCCAACGCTGACATGTGGGAGTCGTTTAAAGGCCAGCTGATCAAAGTGCATGATCCCTCCCTCAGTGCGAAAGAGGGATATGTATACCAAGGTATGGGAATCGTGGACAAGAAGTTTGTAAAGTTGGTCAGGAAGAAACGTTGAAATGTATGTCCGATTTAAGAAGACGAAGGATATCAAGTGATTAAGAACGAACTGAAGCGGACTATTAGAAGGACCGAACGGAGCCAGAATACGTCGTTAGCAAGTAGTAAGGAACATCAAGTCAAGTCAGAGCAAGTCAAGTTTATTGTCACATGCGCACACGAGATGTGCAGTGAAATGAAAAGTGGCAATGCTTGCGGAGTGTGCAAACCCCCCCCCCCAACAAAACAGCAATGTTAACAGCACTACAAAACAGCAACAAAACAGCAATTTTAAAAAGACACAACACAACAGTAAATTGGTACAGTAAATTAGTCCCTGGTGAAATGAGAGTTTACAGTCCTCACAGCATGACAGCGGAGGCGTTTGCCTGACCGTAGCAACTGGAACAGTCTGTTGCTGGGGTGGAAGGGGTCCCCCAAAATGTTGCTGGCTCTGGATCTGCACCTTCTGATGTATAGTTCCTGCAGGGGGGCGAGCATAGTTCCCATTGTGCGTTCGGCCAAACGCACTACTCTCTGCAGAGCCTGCTTGTCCTGGGCAGAGCAATTCCCAAACCAAATCGTGATGTTTCCGGACAAGATGCTTTCCACAGCCACTGAGTTGAAGCACTGGCGGATCCTCAGAGAGACTCTGAATTTCCTCAGCTGCCTGAAGTGGTAAAGGCACTGTCTTGCCTTACTCGCAATGTCTTGCCTTACTCGCAAGTGCGGCAGCGTGTGATGTCCATGTCAGATCCTCTGAGATGTGGACTCCCAGGTATTTAAAGCAGCTCGCCCTATCCACAGTAACCCCATTTATCCTCAACGGTGTGCACGTATCGGATGTTGTGCCTTTCTAAAGTCCACTATCAGCTCCTTAGTTTTTTTGACATTGTTGTCCTGACACCAGAGTGCCAGATCAGCCGCCTCTTCCCGGTAGGGCTTCTCATCGTTGCCTGAGATCAGCCCACCACCACAGTGTCATCAACAAACTTGATTATTGAGTTGGAGCTGAACCTAGCCACACAGTCATGTGTGAAGAGGGAGTACAGTAGGGGGCTGTAGACGCAATCCTGGTGGCCTGGCGGTGAGGAAGTCCAGGACCCAGGCACACAGGGGAGTGTTAAGCACCAATTCCAGCAGCTTCTCAGCAAGTCTGGTGGGGACTATCGTGTTGAAGGCTGAACTAAAGTCAATGGACAGCATCCTCACATAGCCCCCCTCTAGCTGTGAAGGTGAGAGAGAGAGAGCGGTGGGCAGAACCTGTGAGACTGCATCGTCCGTGGATCTGTTCGGACGGTATGCGAATTGTACCAGGGAGGCGAGGGAGGGAGGCGCAGATGTGCAGCCTCTTGAAGCATTTCATGACTACCGAGGTGAGGGCCACCGGTCGGTAGTCATTCAAACAAGCTGCGGGGGGGGGGGGGGGTTATTTGGTACATGTGGATCTTTTGAAGCAGGCAGGGACCTCGGACCTGGCCAGGGAGAGGTTGAATATTGTAGTAAGCACCGGAGCTAGCTGAGTAGCACAAGCCTTAAGTACTCGCCCATCAACATGTGTTTTATACATATATTAAAAATAACAGGGTGACCAGCGCAAGGCAAAAAGAGGAGAAATGCTTGATGCCAGCGAAAGGGAACCGAGATGTTACTTGAGTAAATTCCACCTGCGTTCACCAAGGAGAAGGACATAGAGGACAGCGAGATTGGGCTGGAGAATTTTGAGATGGAGATGGCCCGGCAAGTTTGAGATGGAGAATGAGGTGGTGCTGGCCCTCTTGAAGAACATTAAAGTCGGTAAGTCTACTAGGCTTGATGGGATCCACCCCAGATTATTGAGCAAGGCAAGAGAGGAGATTGCAGGGAACGGAATCGTAATTTCTTGTCTAGACAAAGGCAAATTCCCAGAGAACCGGGGAGTGGGCAATGTCGTTCCTTTGTTTAAGATGGGAAATAGTGAAAATCGGGGGAATTATATGGCAGTGAACCTTGCTGGGGAACCTATTAGAGAGAATTCCTCGAGATAGGGTTTGGAGGAGCGCGGGGTAATTAGCGATAAACAGCATGGCATTGAACGCGGTGGGTCATGTGTAACCAATTTGATTGTATTTGAGGAGGTGACGAAGGAGATTGACGAGGGCATGGTGGTAGATGTTGTACACATTGATCCTTGTAAGGCTTTTGAAAAGGTCCTTCTTGCTGGGCTGTTCAAGAAAATTAAAATGTAGGTGTGACATATCTGCATGGATTCAGAATGAGTTTATTTAGAGAAAATGGAGGGTTATATTGGAAGGGATATATTTTAGCTGGCTATTTGAGACAAGTGAAGTACTGCCGGGGTCTGTATTATGGTACCTGCCCATTGTGATATGGATACATGACATGAACGTAAATGTAGATGAGCAAGATTGCTGACTACTCCAAAATGGGCGAAGTTGTAGACATTAAGGGAAGCACTAAGGAGATACATTTGGGATGTTGAAGTGAGTGAAGAGTATGCAATTAATGTCAAGGCCCTTAAGAGCATGAGGCGCAGAGATATCGTGGGGCCCAAGTTCCTAGCTCACTGGAGGTTGTAAATTGGGTGGTGAGGAGGGCGTGCGGCACGCGTGTCCTCGTTGCTCGTGGCAAATGGTATAAGAGTCAGTAAGTCATAGCGCAGCTCTATAAGATATCGTGGCCGTATTTGGAATATTGCGCACGGCATTGGTCACCCTAATACAGGAAAGATCTGGGGGCTTTGCAGATGATGCGGGAGGGTTTACCTGAGTGCTGTATGGATTAGCGGGTGTCACCTCGTGGAGAGGGTGGATAAACTTGTATTGTTTCCTGTGTAACGTTGGAGGTTGAGGAGCGACGTGGTGAATGTATATACATTTATGAGAGGCATGAAGAGCATCGTCAGAATATGTTGCCCACGATGGAAATGCCCAGTACTGGAGGTTATAACTCTAAGGTAGAGAGTGAAAGTTTAAATAGAAATGTGCGGAGCAACTTTCTACATGAAATTGCGGGCGCCGCGAACTCCTTCCCAAGGGCGGAGGTGGAGGTGGGCACGACTATTTTTGACAGGTCCATGGCAGTGCAATTAATTTCGATCAAGCACAGGCAGCTGAGATCGATTTCGCGTGGCATCATGTTCGGCGCAAACATGTTGAGGTGGAAGGCTCATTCCCGTGCTGTACTGTTCTGCACTGTTCGACAGGTGAAGACCGTCGGGAACCAGGGAGCACAAGGTTAAGGTGCATGACGATAAGATTTATAGGGGATCCGAAGGGGTAAGCTGTTCAGGCAGAGAGGGGTGGTGAGCTGGAAAAAGCTGGTGTTTGAAATAACAGGGGCAAATAAACATTAAATTATGGACCAAAGCTTGGATGGGAAATTAAGAGGCGACTACGGTCTCAATGTAGACAAATTATTTACCGTAAATAATCCAACAATCGACAGGACTGTGTTGTGCCAAAAAGTCAGTTTCATATCATGCCTGAATCCACAAGTACCATAAGTAATGCAAATGTGTATTGGCACATCCAACAGTCATTAAAACCAACTTGCAATCCCGGAATTCTCCCTGTATTTCAGATAGAAAATAACTCTCCAACGAGGATCCTGTAGAGGTGTATAACATAATGAGAGAAATAGATCGGATAGATGCCCAGCGTCTGTTACCTAGCGTAGGCGAACCGAGGTTATAGGTTTAAGGTGAAGGGGGAAGTTTAAGTACGAATCTGAGGAGTACCTTTTCGCACATTGGATGGTGGGTGTATGGAACAAGCTGCCAGAGCTGGTAGTTGAGGCTGGTTTTATCCAACAGTTAAGAAAGAGTTAAACAGGTACATGGATAGGACAGGGTTGGAGGGATATGGATTAAACGCAGGCAGTTGGGCCCAATGCAGCTGGTACATTTTGACGGCGTGGGCGTTAGGACGAAGGGCCTGTTTCCGCACTATCATCTATGACTCAATGACTCTCTGTCATGATATGCAGAACGGAACAAGAGCAGAATTTACATTTGCCTGCCATCTGTGGATTAAAGATTATCTGAAGAAGTAACGGTGCTTGTACTTCATCGGAACTGTCTGGCAATGAGCAAAAAGGGATATGTCACCATCCTCTTTAATTCCTCTCTGAATTTCCTCTGGGTCAGAGCATAAACAGCGGTGTTTGTGCAAGTACCCAGATAAAAGAGCATGGTTCCTGTCTGGTCGGCGAGAATGACCGGGTGATTATAGCTCGGATAAGCATGTCTGTTGGAAATCTCCATCAGCAAGAAAACGGCAACCTTTGTGAACCATAGCAATATAAAGCTGCCTGACACGACGAACAACAGAACCTTCGCCTTTGGGCCATCGCCTTCGCCTTTGGACTTTCGCCTTTGGGCCATCTCTGGGTCCATTCGTTGACTCCCATTAGCGGAATATTTCAGTTCTCTGCGAGCGCGATTCGCCACCACAATATGTCTGACCGTCAAGGCATTCAGCACCACTATTAACACGTAAGGAATCAACGGGTTCAGCAGGTGGTGAATCCAGAAAAATGTCACCCATCCGGGAAAACTGAAGAACTCCAGCCTGGTTGCGCATCCCCAGGGTATTCCGTTGAAGAAGCCGTAAGGTCGGAATTTGAAATAGAAAGGCACGTTACGTAAAACGTTCAACGCACACACGATGCCTATAACCAACGTGGCCGTTTTTGTAGTGCAGTATGTGACCTTCAGATTGTGACAACAGATTGCCACGAATCGATCAAAGGTGAACGCAATGGTGAGCCAAACAGAGCAGTCTATAGTCGCGTAGCCCAGCGCAGCGTTGGTACTGCAAACCACCGTGTAAAACAAGAATGAGGCCGGGATCAGACGGTAAAAGAGAGATGTGAGTATGACGCAGAAGACAACCACCAGCAGGTCAGCTAACGCCATGGTGATTAGGTAAATCGAAATTCCTTTGGAGAGATCGCACTTCCCCCTCGATAGGATCACAATCGTCAACAAGTTAGCTGCAGAAGAAGTCATAGTACTTGGTTCTGGGAGACAGGGAAGGATTGTCTACACAAATATATTCATGTGACTGAACCAGTAAATAATGTAACAGTTTTTAAGTTTCCTGCCAAACAAACACAAAATAGAGGAAGAGTAGATGGGGGGGGGGGGGGGGGGGGGGGGGGGGGGGGGGGGGGGGGGGGGGGGGGGGGGAGGGGCAGTAGGGAGAAAATGAGGAGATACATGGGAATGGAGAAAGGGGAGATTGAGAGGTAAAGGAAAAGTGAAGGGGAAAGTAGTGAGTAAGTGAGAGATAGCAGGAGAGAGAAAATTAGGCTAGAGACGAGAATTGAGAAGAGATAGGAGAGAGAGGGTGTGACGCGGATAGAGGGACAGAAAGGGGAGGGGAAGGGGAGAAAGGGTATAATTAGGGAGGAGAAAGTTGAAGGGATGTGAACAGCGAGGAACAACAGAATAATTGAGCATGGAAACATGACTTACAGTCCATATTCCCTGTGCCTAACGATACCAAATTAATATACTCTGTGTTATTCATATCGCTGCACTATCTGCATTATCACTACTAGTTGTAGAGATTTAATTAGTTAATGTGATTCCAGTTTTATAGGCATTGTGCACCATCTGTGAGCTCCCCATCAAAGGCCGCAAGTGTCATGAGATGAAGGAGATGTGAAAATGCCTGGTGCTTGAGAAGACGCGGACACCACTGCCGTCTCTCCGCGAGACTAAACGTCTCACGCTTCAAACACTGAGGGTTTATGACGGTGAGATTGCAGAGGGACAGGGCAGCGGCCGGAGTCCTATCTGAAAACCTGCAATGTAACCATTATTGAGTTCCGAGCGTGGATGGCAGACTTGGTCACAGGGTGATGGGGTCTATGAGAGCTCATCGACGGGAGCGATGGTAAAAGTCACCGACAGGCTCGTTCCCAAATCTCAGTACACGTTACTGGTAAAAGGGTAAAACTAATGAAATGACAAGAAGATCGGTAAGTATCATAGTTCGGCATGTAGTCAGGCAATGGAGTGATAAGGGGACATGACTTGAGAATTAAGGGACTGAAGTTTAGGGGTAACATGAGGGGGAACTTCTTTACGCAGAGAGTGGTAGCTGTGTGGAATGAGCTTCCAGTGAAGGTGGTGGAGGCAGGTTCGTTTTTATCATTTAAAAATAAATTGGATAGTTATATGGATGGGAAAGGAATGGAGGGTTATGGTCTGAGCGCAGGTATATGGGACTAGGGGAGACTATGTGTTCGGCACGGACTAGAGGGGTCGAGATGGCCTGTTTCCGTGCTGTAATTGTTATATGGTTATATGGTTATATCGATGCCTGTTGAAATGGGGGTGCGCAACCGTAGATAAATTTGGTTCTGGATCAATAGACGTTTGTGAATTTTGACTGGACTGGTGAGGCTAGGACATACATCCTTAATAATAAGGTGTGAGCGAGTATCGATGAAAAGCTAGACGGTGTCAAGTCCCAAGAGTTTTTCACGAGGCAACAGAAGGAGATATCGTTGGCGTTTGGTACATTACCGTTCATTAGATGGGATACTGAGTGCAAAACATTGGACAGATATCTCCAAGATAGATATATTTCGAAACAAGGAACCGCATATAATATTTTAGAAACATAGAAACATAGAAAATAGCTGCAGGAGTAGGCCATTCGGCCCTTCGAGCCTGCACCCCCATTCAATATGATCATGGCTGATCATCCCTCAGTATCATGTACCTGCCTTCTCTCTATACCCCCTGATCCCTTTAGCCACAAGGACCACATCTAACTCCCTCTTAAATATAGCCAATGAACTGGCCTCAACTACCTTCTGCGGCAGAGAATTCCAGAGATTCACCAGTCTCTATGCGAAAAAAGTTTTCCTCATCTCGGTCCTAAAAGATTTCCCCCTTATCCTTAAACTGTTACCCCTTGTTCTGGACTTCCCCAACATCGGGAACAATCTTCCTGCATCTAGCCTGTCCAACCCCTTATGAAATTTGTAAGTTTCTATAAGATCCCCCCTCAATCTTCTAAATTCTAGCGAGTACAAACCGAGTCTATCCAGTCTTTCTTCATATGAAAGTCCTGACATCCCAGGAATCAGTCTGGTGAACCTTCTCTATACTCCCTCTATGGCAAGAATGTCTTTCCTCATATTAGGAGACCAGAACTGTGCGCAATACTCCAGGTGTGGTTTCACCAAGACCCTGTACAACTGCAGTAGAACCTCCCTGCTCCTATACTCAAATCCTTTTGCTGTGAATGCTAACATACCATTCGCCTTCTTCACTGCCTGCTGCACCTGCATGCCTACTTTTAATGACTGGTGTACCGTGACACCCAGGTCTCGTTGCATCTCCTCCTTTCCTAATCGTCCACCATTCAGATAACAGTCTACTTTCCTGTTTTTGCCACCAAAGTGGATAACATCACATTTATCCACATTATACTGCATCTGCCATGCATTTGCCCACTCACCCAGCCTATCCAAGTCACCTTGCAGCCTCCTAGCATCCTCCTCACATCTAACACTGCCCCCCCCCCCCAGCTCCGTGTCATCCGAAAACTTGGAGATGTTGCATTCAATTCCCTCGTCCAAATCATTAATATATATCGTAAATGGATGGGGTCCCAGAACTGAGCCTTGCGGTACCCCACTAGTCACTGCCTGCCATTGTGAAAAGGACCCGTTTACTCCTACTCTTTGCTTCCTGTCTGCCAGCCAGTTCTCTATCCACATCAATACTGAACCCCCAATACCGTGTGCTTTAAGTTTGTATACTAATCTCTTATGTTGGACCTTGTCGAAAGCCTTCTGAAAGTCCAGATATAACACAGCCACTGGTTCTCCCTTATCCACTCTACTAGTTACATCCTCGAAAAATTCTATAAGATTCGTCAGACATGATTTACCCTTCATAAATCCATGCTGACTTTGTCCAATGATTTCACCACTTTCCAAATGTGCTGCTATCCCATCTTTAATAACTGACTCTAGCAGTTTCCCCACTACCGACGTTAGACTAACTGGTCTGTAATTCCCCGTTTTCTTTCTCCCTCCCTTTTTAAAAAGTCGTGTTTTATTAGCTACCCTCCAATCCTCAGGAACTACTCCCGAATCTAAAGAGTTTTGAAAAATTATCACTATTGTATCCACTATTTCTGTGGCTACTTCCTTAAGTACTCTGGGATGCAGCCTATCTGGCCCTGGGGATTTATCGGCCTTTAATCCATTCAATTTACCTAACACCGCTTCCCGGCTAACCTGGATTTCACTCAGTTTTACCAAAAAAAGAGCTGAAGCTACTCAGCGGGTCACCAAGAAAATACACAAACGGCTGACGTAACTCGGTGGATCAGTCATGGAAAGATGCTGGAGTCAGTAAGATCAAGGAATATAAAAATGCTGAGTAACTCGGACCGAAGAAAGTCCTTCCGTGGTTGACCCGCTGACTTACTCCAGTTTTGCAAGTCATTCCTGAACATATATATGGATGGGATATGGTGAAGGGCAAAATGCAAGCAAATGACACCAACACAGAATGCCAACTTGGTAGAGATGGATGCGATGGGTCGAATAACCTGCACAGATCCTATATAGTTCCATAGCTCCATGCCAAGAACGGGGAGATTATAGCAATATTAAAACATTAGTCGGATATCAGCTGGTATATTGGAATACAGTTATGTTTTGTTCACATATGGGAACAAATACCAATATGCAGATTTACCGGGATGTTGTATGTGGTGGGTTGTTTTATCCTGGACATTAGAGAGCTACGTCTACTACCATTACAGGGAAAGGATACAATAGCTGACATACGTGTGGTATCAAAAAGTGTAGTGTTGTGAATGTACCAAAGTCTAGGGAACATTTCCCCGCAACGGAGATCAATAAAATGCGAGTGCAAAGGTTAGGGTATTAAATAATGCAAATATTGGAAACCTGAGGAGAGAACCTTTTCACCTAGAAGTCAGTGAGCTGCTGGAGTAAACACAGTCGCGGAGCAGTGGCCGTTGTGTGACATATGTGGTAAATGTATATTCTGATACACGTCATTGAGTGGCGCCGCGTGCGACAGCCTCACCAGCAGCTGGCTGTCCTTTCATCATTTTTGGTATTTTCAGTCTGTCCAAATGTATGTTCCTGGAGGTCTTTTAGTCTTTTTTATGTGGGGGGTGGGGGAGGGTGAGACCGTTTTCTGTCATTTCATGGTCGAGGAGGCGTCATTTCTCCGAGTCGAATCTTTGTCCCCCCTTCGCGGCCTATCATTTGGATTGGCGCGGCCTTTCCTGCCGGAGACCAGCCAGAGCTTCATCAGCGGCGCAGCACTGGATTCCATCGCGGAGCGGGCCACACCTTTCCGGGGAACGCCGTGTGGAGCTCCGAAGTGTTGGGACTGCTGTTTAACACCGAGGAGCTGTGGTTTGCGGAGTTTCCAGCCGCGGGAGGCGCTGACTTTAACATCGCGGAGTCCTGGGGACCTCTTGCCGGGGGTCGCCAGAGTTGAATCTCCGCCCAGCTCGGCCTGTGGACTTCGGGTGCCGCGGTCTCCGTTAGGAAATGGCCGATTCGGAAACTCTAAGCCGCTGAGAGTCTTCTCCGTTCGGACGCCGGAGCTCCGATCAACGCGGCGAGAGGGCCTGAAGGCCCCGACCACGGGTGAACAATAAGGAAGAGGACTGAACGTTATTGCCTTCCAGTGGGAAGCGTTGTTTCTGTTGTGTGGGGATGTTCATGTTTAATTCTATCGTGTACTGTGTTCTTTTTATTCGTATGGTTATGTGGCAATTCAAATCTCACTATACCAATTGGTGCATGTGATAACAAAGGTCTCTTGAACCCTTGAACTACAGAAGTGGTAACGGAAGTCAGTGTGTCAGGCAGTTGATCAGAGGGATCTAGGAATAACTGTGCATAGTTCCCCGAACGTGGAATCTTTATGTAGATAGGGTGGTAAATAAAGCTTTTGGTGTGCTGGCCTTTATAAATCAGACCATTGAGTATAGAAAATGGGATGTAATGTTAAAATTGTACAAGGCATTGGTGAGGCCAATTCTGGAGTATGGTATACAATATTGGTAGCCAAATTATAAGAAAGATGTCAACAAAATAGAGAGAGTACAGAGGAGATTTACTAGAACGTTGCCTGGGTTTCAGCAACTAGGTTGCAGAGAAAGGTTGAACAAGTAAGGTCTTTATTCTTTAGAGTGCAGAAGGTTAAGGGGGGACTTGATATAGTTATTTAAAATGATGAGAGGGATAGACAGAGTTGACGTGGATAAGCTCTTTCCATTGAGAGTAGGGAAGATTCAAAGAAGAGGACATGATTTGAGAATTAAGGGACAGAAATTTAGGGGTAACATGAGGGGGGACTTCTTTACTCAGAGAGTGGCAGCTGTGTGCAATGAGCTTCCAGTGGAAGTGGTGGAGGCGGGTTCGATTTTATAATTTAAAAATAAA
Source organism: Amblyraja radiata (assembly GCF_010909765.2). Lineage (NCBI taxonomy): Eukaryota > Metazoa > Chordata > Chondrichthyes > Rajiformes > Rajidae > Amblyraja > Amblyraja radiata. Next base: position 27,410,462 of record NC_045985.1, on the reverse strand, counting down.
TTGGATAGGTGTATGGACGGGAAAGGAATGGAGGGTTATGGTCTGAGTGGAGGTAGATGGGGCTCGGGGAGAATAAGTGTTCGGCACGGACTAGAAGGGCCGAGATGGCATGTTGCCGTGCTTTAATTGTTATTTGGTTATATGGTTATATGGTTAGAGAGACATAGAGTTATAAAGTGTGGAAACTGGCCCATCAGCCCAACTTGCCCACGGGCCAAAATTGTCCCAACTGCACTAGTCCCACTTACTTGCGCTTGTTCCACATTCCTCCAAACCTGTCCTATCCATGTACCTTAAAACTGTTTCTTAAACGAAGGAATAGGCCAAGCTTCAACAACCTCCTCTGGCAGCTTGTGCCATACACCCACCACCCTTTGTGTGAAAATGTTACCCCTCGGATTCCTATGAAATCTTTTCCACTTCACCTTGAACATATTTCCTCTGGTCCTCGATTCCCCTACTCTGGGCAAGAGACTCTGTGCATCTACCCGATCTATTCTTCTCGTGATTTTGTACACCTCTATAAGCCACCCCCCTTCCCATCCTCCTGCGCTCCATGTAATAGAGAGCCAGCCTACTCAACTTCTCCCAATAGCTCACATGCCTCTCGTCCTGGCAAAACCCTCGTGATTTTTTATCTGAACCCTTTCAAGCTTGACAATATCTTTCCAATAACATGGTGCTCAGAACTGAAAACAATATTCTAAATGCGGTCCCACCAACGTTTAATACAACTGCTATATGACCTTCCCACCTTATATACTTAATACTCTTGACTGATGAAGGCCAACGCGCTCCCATATCCTGGCACGCACTCCTTTGACCTGTTATATCCGCAGCAAACCTGCTCCTTCACATCCTGCAAATAGGATCAATATCCAGTTCTGACCCTCTCCATAATTATATTGAAACTAATGGTATTGTGATCACTGGACCCGAAGTGCTTCCCAACGCATACCTCCGCCACCTGGCCTGTCTCATTATCTAACAGGAGGTCCAACACTGCCCCTTCTCTAGTAGGTACCACTTGCTGCAAAAAACTAATCTGCACACAGTTTACAAACTCCAAACCATCCAGCCCATTTACAGAATGCGTTTCCCAGTCTATGTGTGGAAAATTGAAATCTCCCACAATCACTACCTTGTGCTTACTACTAATATCTGCTATTTCCTTACATATTTGCTCTTCCAATTCTCGCTCCCCATTTGGCGGTCTATAATACATCCCCTATAAGTGTTGCTGCACCTTTCCCACTTCTCAGTTCCACCAAATAGCCTCCATAGACGAGCCCTGTAATCTGTTAGGAAATGAGGCAGGTCATGTGGAGGAGGTATGTGTTGGGGAACACTTGCGGTCCAGTGATCACAATACCATTAGTTTCAATATAATTATGGAGAGGGTCAGAACTGGATCTGGGGTTGAGATTTTTGATTGGAGAAAGGCTAAAGACTTTGAGATTAAAAATAAATTGGATAGGTGTATGGACGGGAAAGGAATGGAGTGTTATGTTCTGAGTGCAGGTAGATGGGGCTAGGGGAGAATACGTGTTCGGCACGGACTAGAAGGGCCGAGATGGCCTGTTTCCGTGCTGTAATTGTTATATGGTTATCCTGCCAAAGCACTGCTGTAATATCTTCCCTGACAAGCAATGCAACACCTCCACCTCTTGCCCCTCCAATTCTATCACACCTGAAGCAACGATATCCTGGAATATTTAGTTTCCAATCAGAGCCCTCCTGCAACCATGTTTCACGGATCGCCACACCATCATACTTCCAGGTGTAAATCCAGGCTCTAAGTTCATCCGCCTTTCTTACAATGCTCCTAGCATTAAAATATACACATATAAGAAACCCACTGCCTCTTATTCTCTGTTTATTTTCTTTTTCTTCTTTCTCCCCTAGATTTTGGGTCCGAGTGCTTCCCTTCTCTGCCTCCTGCCTCACACTCTGTCTACTAGTTTTCTCTATTTGAGTCCCTTCCCCCAACCATTCTAGTTTAAACTCGCCCCAGTAGCCTTTGCAAATCTCCCCGCCAGGATATTGGTCTCCCTCGGGTTCAAGTGCAACCCATCCTTCATGTACAGGGCACATCTTCCCCAAAATAAGTCCCAATGATCCAGAAACTTGAATCCCTGCCCACTGCACCAGTCCTTCAGCCACGCATTTATCATACACTCGCTCCATTCCTACTCTCAATGTCGCGTGGCACAGGCAGTAATCCTGAGATTGTTACTTTTTTCGTCCTTTTCCGTAACTCTCCTCCCAACTCCCTAAATTCTCCCTTCTGGACCTCTTCTCTTTTTTTTACCTATGTCATTAGTACCTATATGTACCACGACTCAGGCTCCTCTTCCTCTGATTTCAGGATATCTTGGACGCGTTGAGACACAGCCGAGACCCTGGCACCAGTGAGGCAAACTACCATCTGCGTCTCCTGACTGCGTCCACAGAATCGCCTATCCGACCCCCGAAATATAGAGTCCCCAATTACTATTGCCCTCCTCTTCTTTTCCCTACCTTTCTGAGCAACAGAGCCGGTCTCTGTGCTGGAGGCCCGGCCGCCGTCGCTACCCCCAGGCAGGCTGGCCCCCCAACCGTACTCAAAACAGGAGTGCTTATTTTCAAGGTTTACATACACTGGGGTACTCACTAGTCCCTGCCGCTGCCCCTTGCCATTCCTAAGCGTGACCCAATTGTCTGTCTCCCGTGGTTTTGGAGTGACCACCTCCCTATAACTCCTCTCTATGACCTCCTCGCTCTCCCTGACCAGACATAGGTCATCGAGCTGCTGCTCCAGGTTCCTAATATGGTCCCTTAGGAGCCCGATCTCGATGCACCTGGCGCAGATGTGGACGTCTGGAAGGCTATCCGACTCCATGACCTCCCACATCTGACATCCAGAACAGTAAACTGCCCTGGCCCTCATTCTCCCGCTTAACCTGGATAAATTACAAGTACAATACAGTACAAACTGGGATTTGACTCACAAAGGACCCTCTTGTCCTTTAAACTATATTTTTACTAACAAAAAGCACTGTACACTTAGCTCACTGTACCTTTAAAAAGAAAGCAGAAGTGCTAACCTGAGGTTGCACCCAATCAGCTGGTTCCTCTAGTCTGCTTCCACCAATCAGCGGCTTCCACCAGAACACTTCCTATGAAGTGTGGAACGTTACAGATTTAAAAACTAGTCTTTTCAATCTTGCCTCTATGACAGTCCCGCCATCCCAGGGATCAATCTCCTAAACCTACGCTGCACTGCCTCAATCACAAGGATGTCCTTCCTCAAATTAGGGGACCAAAACTGTACACACTACTTTCTATATTTTCTATGTGTCTACGTTTCCAGATGTGGTCTCACCAGAGCCCTATATAGCTGCAGAAGAACCTCTTTACACCTATACTAAAATCCTCTTGTTATGAAAGCCAACATTCCATTAGCTTTCATCACTGCCTGCTGTACCTGCACGCCAACTTTCAGTGACCGATGTACAAGGACGCCCAGGTCTCGCTGCACCTCCCCCTAACCTAACCTAACCCAATTGAGATAATAATCTGCCCCCTTGTTTTTGCTGCCAAAGTGGATAACCTCACATTTATACTGTAGCTGCCACGCATCTGCCCACTCAATCAACCTGTCCAGGTCACACTGCAACTCCTAACATCCTCTTCACAGGTCACACTGCCACCCGGCTTTGTGTCATCCGCAAACTTGCTAGTGTTTCTCTAATTCCCTCTTCCAAATCATTAATATATATGGTAAACAGTTGCTGGCATTTCTTATGAACCTCACTTACATCCCCGCTTAACTTCGTCCATCGCATGGAGGAAAGATTATTCACCAATAATTAAACTGCTGCTTGCAGATATATTCCTGATGACTTCACTGTGCGCAATTTCCAGTGTTTTCACAACCTCCCTCAAAATTGATGATCAAAACTGCGCCCGACTCTCCAGTACTCAAGTGGGGTCTGGTGAAGATTTATAAAGTTATGGACATATGACAGTACAACAATGGGCCTTTCGTTCCAGAATATTTATGTCGAGCGTCGGTCCAAGTTATACAGTTCTCATATATCTGGACATGATCCACATCCCTTTATGAACTTCAACCCCACTATCATATTTGCAACCTTCACCCCCCCCCCCGCGCCCCACATCGCGCGGTGTAAATTAAATTGTCCCTCGCATCTCCATTAAAATTTCCACTCTCATATTGCAGCTCTGCCCACGCTGAGTGTTGAACATTTTCACGCCACTATCATAGCTGGAACCTCTCCCACCCCTGGCAATGCGTTCCAGGTCCCATTACTAACTGTCCGCTCTCACCTTGTATCTTTGCCCTCTGGTGTAGAAAAACAAACACCCTCAGTAAAAGGTTCAGAATGTCTATCCTATCTACGCCTCCCATTATTCTAAGTACTTCTATCTAGCCTCGTCTCAACCTCCGACTCTCCAGAGAAAATAATCGAAAATACCTCTCCCTGCGAAAGGAGGTCAAGCCCTCCAATCCAGGCAGCGTTCTGCTAAACCTCCATTACATCGGCTTCATAGACTCCAAGTCTTCCCTGTAAAGGCAACTGCAGAGATGCGGGCAACAATCCACATTCAAACATAACTTCCTTACTTCATTATAGAAACAAAGAACTGCAGATGCCGGCATATGCCAAAGAGAAACTATGTGCTTGAGTAAATTAACGGGTCCGGCAGCATCTCTAAAAATAAAGGGTGGGTGAAACCGTCTGAAGAAGGATCCCGCCCGGAAAAATAACAATACGTTTCCTCTATAGTTGCTGCCTGACCCACTGAGTTACAACACTTTTTACTTCGTACCCTCAAAAATGACGGCCAATATACCCCGTGTATTCCTAACGCTACTTTCTGTCACCATCTATAAAGGACCTATGGGTTGCTTCAATATCACACAGCATAGAAACGGCCCTTCGACCCAACTTTTCCATGCCGACCAAGATGCCCTATCTATATTATACTGCAGATGTTCCACCTGCCTGCGATGAGCTAATATTCGTCCAAACTATTCCAGCCAATTCACCCGTCTTTTAAATGTTGTAATATTACTTGCCTCAAAGCTTCCTCTAGATGTTCGCTCCATGCACCCACCGTCCTCTGTGTGAAAAGGTCGCCCAGAAATTCCTTATAATTTTGTTGCTTCTTACCTTAAACCCATGTCGTCTTATTCATATTCTCCTACTGTGGGTAAAATACTCTGCACCCCCTTTATTTATTATAATTGTGATCTTATATGGCTCTATAAGATCCCCTCCAGCCTCCAGCGCTCCATGGAATATAGTTCTATCCCGTCCAACCTCTTCGAAGAGCTCATGCCCTCATGTCAAGTCAAACTTCTCTGCATTCTGTCAAGTTTCAGTGATTCTTGGTGAAATATGGTTATATGGTTATATGATTCTTATTAACTATATATGACCTAGTTACATCAGTTCCCTCAAAAATTATTGCCTCAAATGTATTGATATTAAAATCTATCACCCATAGGAAATCCAATTCACCAAAAATATTGTACTCTCTCTACAGCACAGTCTATGTTTCACATTGTCAATAATTTGGCATACCTCAACCAGCTTATTGGGTTAGAGCTGCAACAGAGAGGTGAATTTAATCAAACATATCTGAGTGTAATATTGCCAGATAGGCTTTTAAAATGAGTCGTCCGTCACTTAGAATTGAGTTGCTCTTCATGTCTTGAAGTGTAATCGATCTTATTAGATATCCACCGCTGTAAGTAAAAGCGCCTTGGTATCAACAGACGGATTAAAATCAATCCAATCATGCATTAAAACTGCATGGTCAATTCTTTATCCTTGTCAACATTCAAAAGAGCAGAACAATGCAACGTAAACGAAGCTCTTTTCCCTGAAGGCCAGTCACAGGTACAGTTATGGGACGAATGTCTCAATATGTCCATCTTGATCATCACCTTCAACTCTGTACGACTCACGTTTCCCAACACTACACCAGTCGCCTTCCATGAGTCTGGGATTTAGGTGTTCATCTGGATACTTATTAAGTCTTTGCCTCTCAGGCAGTGCATTCTTTTGTCCAAATACGGCGCGAGCATGAAAATATTCCTGACGCTCCTTCTAATTCCCATACCAAGCCAGGTAAACCCATGTCCGCTACATATAAATATTTCTGCTATGAGATAATATTGATTTTCTACTTAAATTATGCAAGTAATGATGTACTATCTCGTCTCTCTTTACAACTGCGAAACTGTCGCCATGCAGCAATCTAGCGAATGCAGTTAAACACTGCCCACTAAAATTACGTCCAGAACTGCACACAGAATGTGATTTGTGATCACACCAATATTTTATACAATTCTGTTGCATAAAATATCCCGCAGCATCTAGAATTTTCCAGCACTATAACGAGATCTGGATGTTACAACGAGATCTGGGTGTTACAACGAGATCTGGGTGTCCTTGTACATCATTCATTGAAAGTACACATGCAGGGACAGCAGGCAATGGATAAAGCTAATGGCATGTTGGCCTTCATAACAAGAGGAGTTGAGTATTGGATCAAAGAGGTCCATCTGCAGTTGTACAGGGTCTTGGTGAGACAACAACTGGAGTATTGTGTGCATTTTTGGTCTCCAAATGTGAGGAAGGACATTCTTGCTAATGAGAGAGTGCAGCGTAGGTTGAAGAGGTTAATTCCAAGGATGGCTGGACTGTCCTATGTTGAAAGAATTTAGCAACTGGGCTTGTATACACTGGAATTTAGAAGGATGAGAGGAGAACTTATTGAAACGTATAATACTATTCAGGGATTGGAGACGCTAGAGGCAGGAAACATGTTCCCGATGTTGAGGGAGTGCAGAACCAGGTGCCACCTTTTAAGAATAAGGGTTAGACCATTTAGCACGAGATGAGGTAAAACCTTTACACGCAGAGAGTTGTGAATTTCTGGATCGAGTTAGATCGAACTCTGAAGGATAACAGAGTCAAGGGATATGCGGCGAAGTCAGGAACGGGGTACTGATTGTGGATGAACAGCCATGATCACAGGGAATATAGGTACTGGCTCGAAGGGCCGAATGCCAAATCCTGCACCTACTGTCTATTGTCTATTGTTTCATGTCTATTGAATACCATATAGACCACAACGCTTAATGCATTTGGAGATTATTCGACTACCACAGTTCGTAACTCAACACATGGAACTCTTCACCGTGCACGCTCCACACTTAATTCACCTTCCAATCTGTATTCGTGCGTGTCGCTTCACATTTAACACGTTCGCCAGTGACTTAACCTTCTCCAAAGTTGCCCCTTTCCACTCTGTTTAAGGTGAGCGATATTCGTGTAAATCGACTTACCCGAGACACCAGCAATGGCCAGAACTATGTCGAATATGTACTTGATCTGCAGGATAGCCGGTTGATACATTATTCGTGGTAGTCTACTGGTTCTCTGCACAGGGATCTCAGTGCTAACGATGACGAGAATAGCGTCTTATGTACAGCGGGTGGAATCCCCATGCGATTTGTTTTAATTTGGCGCCAACCATATGAAATAATTTTACGAGGCCTCTTCGATCACGTCACACATTTCCCAACGGTAAGGTATTCCCCTTTGATAGCATGATTGGACTTGCTTAATCTCTGGAGTTAAGAGAGGCGTTTATCTTCTGTTTTGGACTTTCATTCAATGTGGTTGTTCTAGGATAAACTGTTGCAGATATTTACGCCGAAGAACTTGAAGGGCCTGTCCCACGAGCATGCGGCAAGCGCGACCTAGTGGTCGCTTGAGCTTTACGGCCCTCGCGGAGCCGGTCCCACTTCGATCGCCGGAGTCGTATGGAGTTGTGCAGAGCTGGTCCAGACATCGCGCGGGGCTCCGAAAAACTGACACAGTCCAAAAATTCCGCGCGGCACCGGCCTACCGGCCCGCAGCCGCTAGGAGGCTGTACGCACCGCCTCGACGCCGTACATAGCGTCTTGACGGCGTACGCAGCATCGTGACGGCCTACGCCTAGCGCTAACTGCCCTCGAACTTCACGTCAACTCGTACGGGATCACTCGACCTCCGCGCGGCCCCCGCTTCCGGTTTGGTCAAGCTCGCCGCATGCAGTCGCAAACTGGTGGGACAGGCCCTGTACGGGGATCACTCGACCTCCGCGTGGTCCCCGCGCGCCCCCCGCTTCCTGTTTGGTCGCACTTGCCGCATGCAGTCGCATGCTCGTGGGACAGGCCCTTGAATCTCTGCGACATATCCACTTCGACACCATTGATATTGAATGGGGCGTGTAAAGCACCACGCTTCCTGAAGTCAAACACCCGCTATTTTGTTTCTATTGCGGTATCGAAGTGCAAATTTTCTGGCCACCACTTCCACTTTATGTCCGCCCGTCTCATCATTTTTCATGATCCGTCCAAAAACAGTCGTTTGATACACAAGCAAAATAGGTGCCGAATGTTGCCGTACAATCGTGAATTTCGACGGTATGTAGAAAGGGTACTGAAACGTATCCTTGTGCGGCACCGCACTTGAGTAGTATTTGTGGCCTCCCCTCACTGATTGTGATCTACCGATCAGAATGTCAAGCACTCAGTCACAATCGGGTTGCTGAGTCCGAAGCCATGCATAACAAATCGATCGATCGATTTGATCTCGAAGATCGATCTATCTAGATCTAGTCGATCTATCTAGTCGATATCGATCTAGTCGATCAATCTCGAGGATAACATTACTATGGCACATCAAATGTTCCAATGCTTTCACAGAGGTTTATTCAAGAAAATCGCAATATAAATGTGCATCACCATCAAAAACAATACATCGTGTATTTCTCACAAATCAAATTCCCTCTCCCATTATATCACAAACCATTCATTGTGATATGCCAAGCCTTGCTCGCCAATCAATTGCTTGTTGTGATTTAATTCGTAAATCCTCTCTGTCGGAGGAAAGACAACTGTTATTCAGAAACCATGTTACGTGTAATACTACAGCTTGACACAATCGGAGTTTATGCCAGGGAATATGCAATGCATATTCTTGTATACCTTTATATCATTGCATACCTTTCGGAAGTTACCGGCTCTGGTTATCGAATGATGTAATTAAGATCTAGTATAATGCCTCCACCGCAATGTTCAGATGTTTTGAAGTTGCTTTATGATAGTGGGAGATTCAAATTCAATGGAGCACTAAGACACGATCATTTGTGAAAGTAATGATCCGCTCTGACGTACAGACAATCAAAGAACATATATGTTCATATAGCCTTCTGCGACAAAGTCATGTGAGGCTTGACGTTATTTCTATAATCCAGAATAAAGAATGTTTCTTCGGATAAGCCTGTGCCGTGTTAGAAACGGAAGACTGCCGTTTATCAGCATTCCGCTCAGAATAGAAAGTAAATTTCAAATTAATCTGTTAGATTAATAAATCTATTTTATTTGAAATTTGTTTGCTGAGTTCTGGAGTAAATTAATCTATTTTATTTGCAATTTGTTTGCTGAGTTCTGGAGGTCTAAGGTGAACCCAAGGAACAAATGGTATAACGTGTAAGAAGTGGAAAGACAATGACAATGGATCACATTTGTTACGTTCATGCATGTAGCAGTTAAGTCCTGAACATTTATCAGCAATATTGCTGGTAATAACCCTAAATAAGGATAATACTGGAAGTTATCGAGCACACACGGAGACTACAAAGTAGAGTAATAGTTAGGTGTGTTGAGCTTGAAATCCAGACCTATTTGTAATTGTTTGCCAATAGTTTTCGCGCTCTGAAGTGTTTGACAACGAGCAAAATATTATGGCGGGTGACGTGGATGACATTGGCTGCTTTAGTAGGCCAGACTGGTACATAATCGGATTTCGTCTATAATTGCTATTGTGAATAATTCATAAACTGATCCTCCCGAGGGAATGTTTAGTTTTGTTTATCATTGTCACGTATATCGAGATACAGTGAAAATGGTTGTCTTTGATTGATATCTAAAGAAAGCAATCAAACTATACAAGCCGTCCACAGTGCTCAGATAAAGGGTACAACATTTAGTGCAGTGATTTCACGTTGAAGACCGAGATCCGAAATTCCGATTATGGAATGTTCAACGGTCTCCAAAGAGATACTTGGGTGGTCAGGCCCACACTCCAGCTGATGATCTTTCAAATGCCGGAGAACGACTGTTCAGTTGCGTGAGACAGTAACACAGAATCTGGAGGAATGCCCTTTCAAACATCTGAATCTCCTACCGATTGGAGAGGGGAGAAGAGAGTGTGACCAGAGTGACGCTCGTCCTTGATTATGCTAACCACCTTCCATTAACTTCAATGGAAGGGAGAAGGGTTTGTGTGTTGGTCGAGGCGACATCACACATTCATTGCAATTTCTTGCGATCTTGGATTGAGTTGTTCAATTGTTCAAACTTTGAATGCAGACGGTTAAAATAGATGGGCGCAAAAATATCGCCTCCTTTCAGTCTGCATCACTGTTCTTCTATGTTTCTCCGTACATTTTTATGTTATACTAGACCAAGTGCAGACCCGTTGGATCTGTTCTCCCAACGTGCGGTTGTGTGTGTGTGTGGGGGGGGCGGCATGCAGTGTCACACACACTAACTATCGCCCCCCCCCCGCACTCACGCTGATTACCCCCCTTGATATCATATTAATATTATGAATTTGCTCCTTTTACCCCATAAACACCCTATCTACTGACGCATAGCCCCCAACTTGCAGTCACACCTAGAGAGGGGGGGGGGGGGGGGCGGGGGTAGAGAGTGAGGGCAGAGAGAGAAGGGGCAGAGACAGAGAGAGAGACAGAGACACAGAGAGAGGGGCAAGAGGGAAAGGGGGGTGGAGAAGAGAAGAGGGAGGGTGGGTGAGGGGGGAAAGGTGGGGGAGGAGGGGAGGAGAGAGAGAGGGTGAGAGTGAGGGGGAGAGAGAGGGAATGCTGAGAGGTGGGTGAGGGGGAGGGGTGGGGAGCAGGGAGGGGGAGGTAGGGGGGAGGGTGGAGGGAAGAGGGTGGGGGTGTGGAGGGGAGGGAGTTTAGGGGAGGGAGGGAGGGTGGGGGAGGGGATGGAGGGGAGGAGGGGAGAGAGAGAGGAGGGGAGGGGGAGGAGAGAGGGGGAGGGGAGGGTGAGGAGAGAGGGGGAGGGGAGAGCGGGAGGAGAGGGGGGGGGGGGGGAGAGCGGGGAGGGGAAAGAGGGGGGAGAGAGAGGAAATAGGGGAGAGAGAGGGTGTGCTGAGAGGGGAGGGGGAGAGGTGGGGAGCAGGGATGGGGAGGGAGGGTGGAGGGAAGGGGTAGTGGTGTGTGGAGGGGAGGGGTGTTTAGGGGAGGAATGGTGGGGAGGAGACTCGGAGGGGGAAGAAGAATAGGAGAGAGAGAGGGAGGGAGGGGGGAGAGGAGAGGGTGGGACGAGGAGAGGAGGGGGGAGGAGAGGGAGGGAGGGGAGAGGGAGGGAGGAGAGGGGGGCGAGGAGAGGGGTGGAGAGGAGAAGGGGGAGAGGAGAGAGGGGGAGAGGAGGGGTGAGGTGGGGAGGCGAGAGGAGGGGATAGGGGGGAGGGGCGGAGATGAGAGGAAAGGGGGGAGAGAAGAGGAAAGGGGGGAGAGGAGAGGGGGGAGGAGAGGGGGAGAGGAGAGTGGGGGGAGAGGAGAGGGCGGGGAGAGGAGAGGGCGGGGAGAGGAGAGGGGGAGAGGAGAGGGGGAGAGGAGAGGGGGGAGAGGAGAGGGGAGGAGAGGAAAGGGGGATGGGAGAACCTAAAAACATTTTAGAACCAAAAAAGACACATTCTGTAAGCATTGTAGAACCAAAAGACACGTTTTGCAAACATTTTGGAACAAATAGACACTTTTGCAAACATTTTAGAACCAATAGACACATTCTGCAAACGTTTTAGAACCACTAAGGCCACTTACATTTGAGTAGACATGTGTTCAGTGTTATTCACAGCTCAGAGAAACGTGAACTTCTGCCTTCCTCCATCTTGAAGAGACTGTGAGGCACACCACTTCCTGGTTTTATAGTCCCTCCTGTTGCCGCCAGCAGGGGCAGCAGAGAGAAAGGGGAATTTTGTAAAAACATTAATATATCTGTCATTTTTCATCGACGGGAAAAATCCTCGGGACACCTACGGCGGAAGGGGTCTCTGAGCAAGATGGCCAAAAATGACGGCCGTACGTGGCGGCGCTCTCTCGGAAATCTCAGCACAGATGGCCAAAGTGGAAGACCGGAAGTGGTGGCGCTGGAAACTGCTGCCGCTCGCCTGCTTGTCTTTTACTTTTTTGTGTTGTTTTTTTTCGTTTTGTCTAGTTACGTTTTTGGGTTTTTAGGTTGTGTTTATGTGGGGGGGGGGGGGGGGTGGGTGGGGGTGAAACGGGGCTTGCTATCTCTCCCTTCGGTGGAATACGACCTTTTTGTCGTATCCCCCTTCTCTGCCTCCGTCTACGCTGAGGCCTAATGGCGGAGCCGGCGACCTCGGGACTCTGAAGGCAGCTGACAGGACTCGCCCTGGGCTCGCTCCCGTGAGGGTGACCCAGCTCGGGGCTGGAACTGCGCTCTCGTGAGAGCGGCCTGGCGAGGGGCTGAGAGACTCTCCCGTGAGGGGCTGTGGCCCGTCGGAGTGGCCCAGCCCGAGGGAGAATGGCGCTCCCGTCGGAGTGGCCCAGCCCGAGGGAGAACGGAACTCCCGTCGGAGTGGCCCAGCCCAAGGGAGAACGGCGCTCCCGTCGGAGTGGCCCAGCCCGAGGGAGAACGGCGCTCCCGTCGGAGTGGCCCAGCCCAAGGAAGAATGGCGCTCCCATCGGAGTGGCCCATCCCGAGGGAGGAACGGTACTCACGTGAGGGCGATCCGGCTCGGGGCTGGAACGGTGCTCCGGTGGCTGGGACGGCGTTCCGGCGGCGTTGACCTGTGTCTGGGGTTCAGCCGCGGGCCAGCGGCTGCGTGTGCTGGACTGGAGGGCGGCAGCTTCGACCACCCCCGGGCCGCGGTGTTTGAACCGGCCCGTTTGCGGGGTTCGGTGAGCCGCGGGACTGTGTGTACCATCGCCCGGTGGGGAATCGCCTCAGCGCAGAGGGAGAAGTGGAGGGAAGGGACAGTAACCCTAACATTTTTGCCTCCACCACAGCGAGGAGGTGCTTGGAGGATACACTGTGATGGATGTTAATTTGTGTTTATTGTTGTTTATTATTGTATGATTGTATGTATGACTGCAGGCACGAAATTTCGTTCAGACCGTAAGGTCTGAATGACAATAAAGGTATTCAATTCAATTCAATTCAAAAACCGGTCAAGAACAGACTTTTAGTAATATAGATAGTCAATCACTCATAGACGAGGTTATTGATTGATGGATCATATTCTTGCTATAATACTTTTATATATCGGACCTTGGCAGTTTCCTGGATTTAGATCCAGCACTGCGGCATGATCAGCTTGGCCACGTTTCCCATTACTGCTGTGAGGAACCGCGAGGCCGCACCAGATTCCTTCAAGTACAGAGGTGCATTGACAAACACGTATGCAGACACCTGAAGTTGGGATGCATATAGAATACGTGGTTGAAATCTGATCTGGAACTTTGGCATTTATTAGTGCAATAGCGGGGAGTATTTGATGCAACTATATAAAATATTAGTCAGACCTCAACCTGAGTTCTGTGTCCAGCATTGTATAGGATAACGTGGTGGCTGCGGAAAGGGTGCAGGGTTGATTCAGCAAAATTTTGTTGGAACTGGCATTCACTTTTGAGGAGAGACAAAGGCGGTTAATATAATTTCACGGAAGCGGAGAAAGTTGCGAAGACATACCTGGGACGTACAACGCTCTGATGATATATTGATCAGAGATAAACAAATCTCCACAATCTCCTGCAATCTCGCTGCAAGGTCGCCACGGGATCACAGGAGGTTGTGGTCACTCACCCTAATGGTCGAAGTGGTTTCCGCGTGGTCGAGGGTTCATCTAGGTTGCTGGGTTTTTTTCATCATGATTAAAGCCGGCCTCGACTAAAAATAGGTCGCCGTTTGGTCGAAGGGCTGTGGAGTGGGTCGCTATTTACTTACAGGCAGTCGAAGGCAGCCGTAGGCAATCTCCTTCGCTGACCGGCCATTTTGAGTGACTCATTGGTGTTTCACGACCTAGAGTTTTACCCACCGGTAGGTAAAATGCCCGCTATCTTTATTATACTTCTTAAAACGGTCTCCACTCCTTTCCCCCTTTCTCCCCCTCTCCCCTTCTCCCCCCTTATCTCCCCCTTCTCTCCCCTTATCCTCCCCGTCTCTCCCCGTCTCCCCCCTTCTCTCTCCCCTTCTCTCTCTTCTCCCCTTCTCTCTCTCCACCCCCCCCCCCCTCGTGCGCTCCCTAAAGAACTTACCGTACTCTCTGGCAGCCGTTTACCTTCAACTTCAGCGCGCAGACAGCGCTACTCCGCTCTCCATGGCCCCCACCTTCGGTGTGTGTGTGTGTGTGTGTGTGTGTGTGTGTGTGTGTGTGTGTGTCTGTCTGTCTCTCTCTCTCTCTCTCTCTCTCTCTCTCTCTCTAAGGTCGAAGGTCGAAGGTCGAAGGTCGAAGGTCGAAGGTCGAAGGCACTCCTCTGGTCACGCGAATTAGGTCGCCCAAGTGGGACAGGTCCTTTACTGTCTCCGACTTTGTCCCGCGCTCTGAGCGGCTATGTTTCTTGTTCCTTTCACTCTGTGTAATGTTAGCCACTGTGTGAGCTCAAGCCTAACATAAACACATGGGAAATATGTGCAAGAGTAGGGATTTCGACCCTTCGACCCAGCACCGCCATTCAATAAGATAATGGCTGATCAACCCCGTTCTTGCTTTCTCCCCATATTACTTGATTCCGTTAACCCTAGAAGCTATATTTAACTTTCTCTTGTTTAATCTAATACGTATCTCTCTTGTGTGCAAGTAAAGATCTTTGAGCGTACTCACGCCATGACCAAAATAACCAGGAATTGAAGGAAACACCTTCGGATCAGGCCTCATCACTGGAACGCAAAACGAAAAGCGAGATATTACAGATGGAGAAATCTTAAAAAATAAATTACGTTTTTGAGAAACTGAACGGCTCAGGCAGCATTTATGTAAAGTTATGGATGGACAACGGTTTCATATATAGAAAGAACTGGACGTGAAACGTCATCTGCCCATTCAGACATCTGTTGTTTGACGAGCCAAGTACCTCCAGCACTGTCTATCGAAACGTATAAAAACCGAGTTACTTTTCATGCGGAAAATTATTTGTGGCATCTTTCGCAAGTGCTAACTTCGCATATTCTTCTAAACTATTCCAATGCAATTGTTTGACCAGATTAATTTAAAATGTTTTTATGAACTTGCCACAACAAGCTCGTCCCATATCACATTATCAACCTGAACTTGGCAATCTGTTAATATTTTCTGTGATGTTACGGGTCGGCTGAACTACTCGTGGTGTTTGACATAGTCGTGCGAGAGTCCGCTTCAAGTGGTGTCAGATAAATCTCCGACGCCTACTTTTTATTCTACGCTAGTGCACACAATTCGTGTATCTGGTGGCTCACCCGTGAACAACCTTTATCGAGTGGAATAAGTAAAAAGAGATAGAAAACAAATGAATAAGTTGTGATCAACGCAACCACTCTTATGTATTCGCCCATTGCTATTCAGCGACAGTAGCAAGTTCGGTGAAGAGTGAATAAAGCTTCGTGTTGAAGTTGCCGTGAATCCTCAGCGAGTGTCCAGCACGCTATGTCGGTAGCGCACAAAGGCATTATGCTTTAGGTTGGGGGGGTTTTGTGCACAGGATATTGCAGTTATATTTTCACTTTCTTCCATTGCCTATAAATTGGGTCGGTGGTCAGGAAAACAACTAATTTTTTTAAAGATGCAATAAAATTGCTGTGACTTGTAGTAAACATGCATTGTGCTGAATTACTGCCTTTGTCCAGAGGACATACTCAAAGTGCTGAAGTAACTCAGCAGTACAGGCAGCATTTCTGGAATGGGTGACGCGTCGAGTCGAGACCCTTCTTCAGACTGCCAGAGGAGCTTCTTTTCTGAAGGGGATGTTTGAGGGGGATTGATGAAGCAGTACCGGAAACGTGACGTGTTTGCAGTCCATAGCGTTATCATGCAATGATCTTCTCCTTAAGATCTGGGGGACACATTGCCACGAAGGGCTGCGGAGATAAAGTCAGTGGATATTTTATATATATATATATTTAAAATTTAAACTGGGACAGTGCATATTAATACAAATATACATGTACTGTAAATATGCAAGATTATAGCCAGTAGTTAAAATCCACCTTTAGTCCTAAATAAACAAGTTAAATACATCACAACACAATTAATCAATAAGAAAATCAAAAAATATATATAACAATAAAATAAGAAAAATAACAATAAAGAGTACAATAAACAAACTGACAAACAATGCTGCTTATGACATACCAGAGAGCGGTGAATAATTTTAAGGTAGATTATGAGTGCAGTATTGATTATCCAGTAACCATGTTTTTAGATGTTTGGTAAATGAGGTAAAGGTTGGCAGATCCCGTATGACACCTGGTGTCGTGTTCCAGGTCTGCGACGCTCGATGAGAAAACACTGACTGCCCAAAAACACTTTTCCTAAATGGGACTAGACAATCACATCTGGAGCCTGCTCTAGTCGACCTATTTGTGTTTTTCTTTATAAAGCCCTTTAACGGGAGTGGGGGTAGTCCATGGACGATTTTGTAAACCAAAATAGAATCTGCATATTTTACTACGTTTTCCCAGCTCAACAGATCACGTTTCTTCAGGGTGTTGCAGTGATGGTACATTCTGGGCTTTTTGTCATGAATTTTTAGGGCTTGGTTATAAGCAATTTCAACAGGCTTTAGTACGGACTTACAAGCCAGTGCCCAACTTATTATACAGTAGGTCATAATACATAATCATAAGGCATAATCATTTCATTAAAATATAGTTTAGCTGAATCAATGGTTAAATTATTTCGAATTTATCTAAAATTGGACAAGTTAAATTTTTATTATATTTACTGTTTTTTTCACGTTGTTTGAAGCAGAGCTGTGAATCGATCTTGATTCCAAAATATTTAAACTCATGTAAAATTTCAAGTCTTGTTCCATGTACAAACACATCAGGATCTACATGAGTACTTGCCTTTTTGGAGAAAAACATACAGACAGTCTTTGACATTAAGATGTAGATCAGAACACTGCAACCAGTTTGACACATTAATCATAGCAGCTGATGTTTGTTTTCGGCATGTACATACAGAACTGCATCATCAGCATACATCTGGCACATTACATTTGATAGTAGATCATTAATGTATAGACTGAATAAAGAGGTCCCAAGATTGAATCTTGAGGTACACCAAGAGTGTTTTCTCGTGCTCAGAGAGAGGTTAAAATAAGACAATTTCGTCATCAAGATCTGATAGTTCACAGTATCGAAGGCTTTTCGTCAACCAAAAAAAACAGCTCCGATAACACCACCTGCATCAATTCTGGACTTCATATTGTCCAAAAGGAATCAGATTGCCATCTCAGTGGAGTGATATTTTCTGAAGCCAAACTGCATTGGGTTTAGGTTATATGGACTATTGTTCAAATGATTAATGATCTATTCTGCAACCCATTTTTGAGCTATCTTGGAGATTGCAGGGAGAATGCTTATTGGTCTATAATTACTAATTATTGTGTGGTCTCCTGATTTGAAAATTGGTATTTTTACTGCAGATTTCCAAGAACTTGGGATACACCTTCATTTATGGACCTGTTAATGATGATGGTAATTGGAGCAATGTGTGATTGCTTATGAGCTTTAAGAAACATTGTATCCATACCAAATACATCTTTGGCTTTAGAATTCTTAAACAACAAATAATCCGGTCAACCCATGACTGAGACACTTCATTCAAATGAAGAACTGGAGAAGCTGTGTTCAACGGCATAGCATGTCGGATTGTAGAACAGGAACTATGAGTCAAGTTCTTCACATAATCTATAAAATATGTGTTAAGGGCTGTTGCAATCAAATTTGGATCATTAGGTTTTCATTTAGTTTAAAATCCCTAATGTTCTAGTTCGTGATATTATTTCCTGTTAGTTTCCATATGTTTGTCCAAATCTCCTTAGCATTGCCTCTTGCGTTGCTTATTACATTAATAAAAAAGTTAGCCTCAGCATTCTTTAGTTCTTTAGTGACTTTATTTCTGAGTGAGGTCAATATTTGTCTATTATGTGCTGCTTTTGTCTTCAAGGCTATCTTAAGGGCATGGTCTCGCTGTTTCATCAGTTCAATTACCATATTTTACTATTTAGCCAGGGAAGCTATAACTATATATCAACCAGACTAAGTGTGAAACGTTGGGTCCAAGCATCACACATCATATATATTGACATGTTAGATTTTATTTACAAGTTATTTTTTTTAGCAGCAAATGGAAGAAAAGAAAGAGAATAGTAGAACAATAGAGAAGTGCGTGTGTCGAACAGTGAGGTGAAGGAAAGAAAGAAAGAGAGAAATAAAGGAAAAAAGGCGATAGAAAACAGGGGACTGAAGGATCAATAGCTATGTATTATCTTGACCACCCTTCACCCGATCCTGAAACAGTTAACTTCTACAGTTATGTTGCACCATATGCTTGTAAGAAGTCGATAAATGAATACCAAATCATTAAGAATTGGTCTGTTTTGTCTGTTAGGAGTCGCTGCAAGAACATATTGAATATACATTGTGTGAAACGAATCTTTAAATCCTGCTCTGGAGGCGGCTTCTGTAACAAAATGCTACTTTTAAATAACATCTAACGCGCGCGCACACACACACACACACACACACACACACACACACACACACACACACACACACACACACACACAGACACACACACACACACACACACACCTCAGAACGTGTTGAATATACAGTGTGTAAAACGAATCTTTAAAGCCTGCTGTAGACGCTGTAGAAACTCTTTACAACAAATAAATGTTATTTTCTGTAAACATTTATTTTAAACAGCCAACAGAAACAAATTTGCAAACTCTTTACAACAAATGCATTTTCTTTTCGGTAAACATTTATTTTAAACAGCCAACAGAAACAAATTTGCAAACTCTTTACAACAAATAAATTTTCTTTTCTGTAAACATTTATTTTAAAGAGCGAACAGAAACAAATTTACAAACTCTTTACAACCAAACATTTCCTGAAGAAAACACAGACACACACACACACACACACACATACACTCACAGACAATACCAAAATGCCAAGTACCTTCTGAACATGGTAAACAGACAGTGCATAAAACGAACGATTCAAACGTTTAAAGCCTGCTGTAGAGGCTGAAACAAAATGCTGCTTTTAAATAACGTCCAACAAACACACACTTACCGTAGAGAAAGCAGCCAGCTCTGTGGAATTATTCAGCAGCGCCTGCAACTCTGTGTGTCTTCTGCAGGTAGCGCCATCTTGCCTCCGACCGGAAATGACGCAATCGACGCCAACTCACCGGTAACCGAAAATGACGCCATCGACGCCATCTTACCGATAACCGGAAATGGCGTCATCGACGCCATCTTGCAACCCAGCCAAAATCACAAAATGAGCGCCAATTTTAAACTTAAACACAGTTCTGATCAAATAAAAACGTTTAATCATGCTTTATCCATCTGAAAACGGTTGTAACCTTTTAAAAACCCAAGATAAACAAATTTGCAAATTCTTTACAACAAATGCATTTCATTTTCTATAAAAATTCATTTCAAAGACAATGGAGACAATTTGCAAACTCTTTACAACAAATGCATTTCATTTTCTATAAACATTCATTTCAAAGACATAAACATTAATTTCAAAGCCAATAGAGACAAATTTGCAAACTCTTTACAACAAATACTAAAATGCCAAGTAACTTCATACCATGGTAAACAAAATAAATATCAATATGGCTGAAAAAGCAAATGGAGGGGACTCACCGTGGAGTAGAGCCGCAGCTCAGAGAACCGTGACCCTTTCGCTTCGCGGGTCCGGCAGAAGAGAAGACTGAGGCAGGACACTTCCGGGTTTTATAGTCCCTCCCTCCCCCCTGCCGCTAGCGGGGGCAGCAGGAAGAATGGGGAATGTTGTAAAAACATTAATCTCTCTCTCATTTTTCATCGACGGGAGAAATCCTCGGCACACATTCGGCGGACGGGGGTTCTGAGCGAGGTGGCCAAAATGACGGCAGTACGTGGCGGCGTTCTCTCGGAAATCGCTGCACAGTCGGCCAAAAGCGGTCAAGAACACAGATTTCGTAATATAGATAGATTACAGCACGGAAACAGGCAATCTCGGTCCTTCTAGTCCGTGCCGAACACTTACTCTCACCTAGTCCCATGTACCTGCAATCAGACCATAACCCTCCATTCCTTTCCCGTACCTATCCAATTTATTTTAAAATGATAAAAACGAACCTGCCTTCACCACTTCCGCTGGAAGCTCATTCCACACAGCTACCACTCTCTGAGTAAAGACGTTCCCCCTCATGTTGCCCCTAAATTTTTGTCCCTTATTTCTCAAATCAGGTCCTCTTGTTTGAATATTCCCTACTCTCAATGGAAAAAAAGCTTATCCACGTCAACTCTGTCTATCCCTCTCATAATTTTAAAGACTTATATCAAGTCCCTCCTTAACATTCTGCGCTCCAAAGAATAAATACCTATCTTGTTCAACCTTTCTCTGTAACTTAGTTGCGGAAACTCGGGCATATTCTGGTAAATCACCTATGTACTCTCTCCATTACATCCCAACGTATATATTCAATGCTCTGATTTATAAAGGCCAGCACACCAAAAGCGTTCTTTACCACCCTAACTCCATGAGATCAGAGGAGGAGCCATCTTGGGGAACGGCTGCTAGCCAGCAGCCGTTCGTTTTAATTCGCTTTAAAAAAAAAAGTTTTTAGTGAGTCCTGTTTTTCGTCCGTTGGAGATGTGGACTTTTTAATGTGGGGGGTAGGGGTCAATTTTACTTCTAGGTCCCTACCTGGTCGGTGAGGCAGCTTTTTCTCCGGGCTGCCCGTCGACCCGTCCTCGTGGCCTACCAGCGGGCTTGGAGCGCCGTTTCCTGGCGGGGACCGCCCAGCACCTCGGCCTCGGTGGCAGCACAGCGCTGGAGCGCTATCGCGGACCGCAGCGGGCGATGCCTTGCCTGGGTCGCCGCGCAGGATCGACGCGCTGGAGCTCTGGTGAGCTGTGACCGCCGTGTTCAACACCTCGGGGCTGCGGGTCTGCGGAGCGGAGCGGAGCGGAGCGGGCGGCGCCGATTTCAACATCGGGAGCCTGGGAGCTCCAAACGGTGCGTCCTTGTCGGCTTCGGAACCCGCGGTCTCCGGTAAGGAAGCGGCCGTTCCAGGTGGCCCAGCCGCTGAGAAGACTCTCCCGACGCCGGGGCAAGACCACCCGGTGAGAACGGCCAGGAACATCGGGCCTCCGTAGAGGCAATTGCGGTGGCCTCAATAGGCCTGACTTTGGGGTGAACTTGGGGTGGGGATGGACATTGTAACCACAGTGGTAACCATTGTGGGGGGATGATTTTCTGTCTGTAAGGTAAACCTGTTATTCTTTGTCCAAGATGGCTGGCGCGCTTTAGCTGCCTCTGCTCTCTCTTCACATTGTGTTTTTGATTTTTTGTTTTTGGACTGAATTCTGTTTTTAATTTGTGTTTCTGTGATGTCTTTATTTTTTATTTTATTCTGATTATATGTTTATATTCCTGTTAATCTCTGAAAGGTGTCCTTGAGATGTCTGAAAGGCGCCCAAAAATAAAATTTATTATTATTATTATTATTATTATTATTATTATTATTATTATTATTATTATTATTATTATTATTATTATTATTATTATTATTATTATTATTATTATGAGATTCCACCTTCGGGGAACAATGCACAGTTATTCCTAGATCCCTCTGTTCAACTGATCCATTTTCCGTGGTTTCGGTTTTATCTTCTTCATAAAACGTTCATAGTTTCTTAAATAACTGCCATAAATACATGACAATTTTCATCAACATGTTCATGGTTGAGGTAATCAGACCAATTTATTTAATTCAGGGCATTTTCCAGCTTTTTCATTTCACCCTTAGGTATTCTTTGTTGCTTTTGTCTTCAACGCTTTTACTAGATTGACAAGTAAACCTATTTTTTGACAGTTTTCTTGAAAAAAGGATCAAATTATGTTCAGAGACCTGTAACCATATTGTATGTTTTTTGTATTCTGTCACATTTATTGCTGAAAACCAAATCTATACATGTTTCTGATGAGCTACGTATTCTAGAAGGTTCTAGTTGTGAAAGATCAAAGCTATTTGTTATTGATGTTAAACGTTTCCTATTTGTTTTATCATTCCAATTTATATTAATATCTCCAAGTAAAATAACCTATTTTTTAAAATTACATTCTTTAAGAATAGCCTGCAGTTCCTCATAAAATACACTATGGGCTGATGGAAGTCTATAAATTCCAATCAGTGTGATCGTCAATGGCAGGGATAGACATATCCTTGATTAGAACGGGTGTCAAGGGTTATGATGAGAAGGCGGGACATTAGGAGGCAGAGAACTTGAGGTTCCGCACTAGATACAGTAGTCGGATTAAAATAGCCAGGTCGCCTGTGAGACAAATTATCTTTAAACGTGATATACGTAACTGTGCGATCCACTACAGGCTGTCTGCTCTCGTTCAATGTGTGAAAGGGAACCTTAAGTTGGGGTGCTACCATCGACTCCACAGTCAAAAAGGCACAACAGAGGATGTACTTCTTAGGGCAGCTGCGGAAGCACAATCTGCCACAGGCAATGATGGTCCAATTCTACACGGCCATCGTAGAGTCTGTTCTCACCTTTTCCATGATGGTCTGCTTTGGCTCAGCTACCAAGCACCTGGAGACTGCCGCGAATCGTCCGATCAGCAGATAATGTTATTGGCTGC
>NC_045985.1:27347472-27382472 GCF_010909765.2 Amblyraja radiata | reverse complement strand
GGAAACTACCTTGCATGGTCCCTACGTGGACGGAGAGGCAGCTTTTCCCCGGGCTGCAGCTTCGACCCGTCCTCGCGGCCTACCAGCGGGCCTGGAGCAGCGTTTCTTGTCGGGGACCGCCCAGAACCTCGGCTTCGGCGGCGGCACAGCGCTGGAGCGCTATCGAGAAGCGGGCGATGCCTTGCCTGGGTCGCCTCGCTGGAGCTCCGGTTAGCTGAGACCACCGGGAACAACATCGCGGAGCTGCGGGTCTGTGGAGCGGGCAGCTGCGGGCGGCGGCGCTGAACTTACACCGGGAGCCTGGGATCTCTAGATGAGATCGCCACTTGTGGAGCTTCAACCGGCGTGGCCTTGTTGGCTTCGGAAGCCGCGGCCTCCCGTACGGAAGCGGCCATTCCAGGGTTCCCAAGCCGCTGAGAGGATTCTTCCGACGCCGGAGCAACATCACCCGGCGAGAACGGCCTGGAACATCGGGCCTCCGTAGAGGCAACTGTGGAGGCCTCAATAGGCCCGACTATGGGTGAACTGGTGTTGGGGACTGGACTTTGTGCCTTCCCTCATAATGGGGACCATTGTGGGGGGATGTTCTTTATGTTTAAAACTCTTATTAATGTTATATCTGTATTCCTTCTTTATGTGCTGCAAAATGGTAAGAAGCATTTCACTTCACTACACCTAGGTGTATGTGAATGTGACCAATAAAATACCTTTGATACCTTTGATTAGTCTTGATCGGCAGGGTGTTTATGCCGATTTGTCTGTTCCTGTACTGTATACATGTGATCCATGTAGACAAGGCCCACTGACATGGCGATTCTCTTTGTAATCTCTTTGAACAACTGAATAATATTGAAATATTTGATTACTGACGCATAGAAACGTACTGACCGGCTCGACGTGGTCCTGGCCTTTGAAAATACAAGTACGGAGTAGACTCAAACTCTCGAACTGCGCACCCCCCTCCCCCATTTCCATTCACTGATATTAGGATCATTGACTCGAACGTCGTAGCCTGTTCTTACACCCATTTGTAGTTAAGGCAAGGCTTCAGTAATTCTCATTAGTTACAGTATCGAATCAGTTACTGACGGAAAACTACATTTCTGCCACGCTCCCAAGTATTTCTTTCTTTGCTGTTTGAAATATTCCTAGCGTGTGTTTTATTTTAACCAAATTCATGTACGTCGAGACTAAAAATATATTAACTTCCATAATGTCATTGTGGTTCGGGAGAGCGCAGTTTTCGTCCCTAAACACGTCAGCTTCTAGGACCTTGTGCAGAGTACATACGGAGTAGGCATCGACCACCTCCGATGGCTCATACAAACGCACGAATGCTTATCGATGACTTATCTTTCCCTAAATAGCCCTTTAATCTTAATATATGAAAAATATATTTTAGGACTCTGAAATATATTTCAGGACTCTCCATCGACATTTTCTGTATACATTTTGAATTCAATTTCCTTCGTGAATAAACCACAACATCGACCTCATTGGGATAGCTAAATATGAACTGCCCACACCCGAAATCCATTTTTCTGAAAAGATGATCAATATTCCTTAACAAATATTCCATGTCAGATTTTACCACCATGAATAAGTAAGATACAGGCGTTGAATTCTCCCTGTTTCATACCTAAATGTTATCCATTTGTCAGGACCCCTTTACCATCCAGCAGTTCAAGTAGGAATGTTACACATTTTTGAGATTTTAAAAAACAAGCCTATAGTTTTATCCCATCAGATAAAGCAATAAAAATAAATTTAATTTGATACCTAATTCACTTTCATATCTTTAGTATTAAATAAGGTATGGTCATTTAATAAGGTATGGTCATACTCGGAAATTAGCATCTTGTTCCAATATTGCTTTTCCATTAACTTAACACAAAATCTGTGATCGTGAACCGTCAATTGACATAAAAGCCCACAACCTTCTTAAAAATTAAGAGAACTGAATGACATATTCAGTTATTATAGATTGAAGCATTCTGAAACAAATATGATCCAACTTACTTGGATGGCCTGAAATTAATGTACACAATTAGTTAATTCTTAAGTAAGTAGCTAATTACAAAATTAACCGTTCTGACGGAAGTAGTAATAAACACCCAGACTACCTTGAAAAGTCAAAAATATGATATTCTCAAGATCAGCACTTATTCTCAAGATCATATTATGTTAACGTTAAAAGGAATAGTAAATACCCAACAAAAAAATCATATTCATTAGTCATCAAATCAATTAAATTCATCTAAATTCAATTATCAGATCAAAGCATCTATCCCATTCTTAGAAATGGTTAAAAATAATATTTACATAGCGAAGGTATCCAAATAGCAAACTGATCCCATTCACACAAGTATTCACAATATAACATGATTTTTAAACCTCACTGCCACGAATTTCTATGCCAAATCGAATGAATTGAATGTTTAATTTACATAAATTTTACTCTGTTGGTTTAGAAACATAGAAACATATAAAATAGGTGCAGGAGGAGGCCAGTCGGCCCTTCGAGCCAGCACCGCCATTCATTGTGATCATGGCTGATTATACCCTATCAATAACCCGTGCCTGCCTTCTCCCCATATCCCTAGACTCCACTAGTCACTAGAGCTCTTGCTAACTCTCTCTTAAACCCATCCAGTGATTTGGCCTCCGCTGCCCTCTGTGGCAGGGAATTCCACAACTCTCTGGGTGAAATGTTTTTTCTCACCTCAGTCTTAAATGACCTCCCCTTTATTCTAAGACTGTGGCCCCTGGTTCTGGTCCCACCCAAAATTGGGAACATTTTTCCTACATCCAGCATTTCCAGCCCTTTTATAATTGTATATGGTTATATAAGATCCCTCCTCATCCTTCTAAACTCCAGTGAATACAAGCATAGTCTTTTCAATCTTTCCTCATATGACAGTCCCGCCATCCCAGGGGTCAATCTCGTGAACCTACGCTGCACTGCTTCAATCACAATGATGTCCTTCCTCAAATTAGGAGACCAAAACTGTACGCAATAGTCCAGATGTGGTCTCACCAGAACCCTATGCAACTGCAGAAGAACCTCTTTACTCCTATACTGAAATCCTCTTGTTATGAAGACCAATATTCCATTTGCTTTCTTCACTGCCTGCTGTACTTGTAAGCCAACTTTCAGTGACCGGTATACAAGGACACCCAGGTCACGCTGTACCTCCCCCTTACGTAACCTAACCCCATTGAGATAAAAATCTGCCCCCTTGTTTTTGCCGCCAAAGTGGATAACCTCAAATTTATCTATATTATACTGCATCTGCCACGCATCTGCCCACTCACTCAACCTGTCCCGGTCACCCTGCAACATCCTAAAATCCTCTTCACAGTTCACACTGCCACCCAGCTTTGTGTCATCCGCAAACTTGCTAGTGTTGCTCCTAATCCCCTCTTCCAAATCACTAATATAGTTGTGGCCCCAACACCGAGCCTTGCGGCACTCCACTCGCTACTGCCTGCCATTCTGAAAACCATATAAACCATATGACAATTAAAGCACAGAAACAGGCCATCTCCCACCGGATCACCTACAAAATCCTGGTCCTCACCTACAAAGCCCTCCACCATCTCCCCCCCCCCCCCATATCTCACTGACCTCCTCTCCCCCTACCAACCCTCACGGTCCCTCAGATCCACATCAGCCGGTCTCCTCTCCATCCACAAGTCCAACCTCCGCAGTTTTGGGGACAGAGCCTTCTCCAGGGCAGCTCCCAGGCTCTGGAACTCCCTCCCCCAACTGATCCGCAATTCCGTGTCCCTCACCATCTTCCAGACCCGCCTCAAGACCCATCTCTTCACCTCTGCCTATCCTTAGCCCCACGTCCCCGTCCCTTTTCATCTGTGCATTAATTGCCTCATACTGTGTTTTGTATTGAATTCTGTCTTTACTTTGTGTACTAGTCATGTCTCTACTATTTATTTCATTCCCCTTACATGTTTTTCCTCTACATGCTCAATTTTTATAAGGTGTCCTTGAGACTCTTGAAAGGCGCCCATAAATAAAATGTATTATTATTATTACAATTCAGTGCCGAACACTTATTTTCCCCTCGTCCCATCTACCTGCACGCAGACCTACACTTCATTCCTTTCCCATCCATATACCCATCTGTAAAGAAGTGTTATCGACACACTGTGACTTTACTCCTTTTATTCATACTGTGGCATTACAGAGAGCACTAGCTGTACGTGGTCTGTCACGGAAACTAGAGAGCGATATGTGGGTGGGGAGGTTGTAATTATACTTGTGATATGGGGAGTGGTTAGTAGTGATGAGGTAACTATATTAAGGATCACATGCATATATCATCTACATCCTTCCTCTTGGAAATGAAAGACAAACAAAGTAGTAACAGGGCGACCACGTCTCATGCGCTAGAAATGGTTAAGCAAAATCGCCATAGCGGACAGGCGGCTTGACAACACGTCCCGACCGGGTTCGCATCTCGCCATCTCCCCTCCCTGCAGGAAGAAGTGGAGGCAGTGCGGCAACAGGTGGAGACGGCCGAACTGGAACAGGGGAGCCGGGAGTGGACGGAGAAGACAAGGGTAGAATGGCAGGAGGGGATGTGGGGCTCGCGGCTGGCTGCGCGCGGGCAGGCGAGGGAGGGTGAACCGGAGGAGGATCGGACGGATAGAGTTGTGAGGGTAGAGACCGTGGCATGCGAGGAGCGGCGGGCCGAACATCGCCTGGAGGCTGAAATTTCAGCGGGGGAGCAAAAGGATCCGCGGGCGATGGTCGCGGCGCGTTGACGAGCCGCAGATGTAGGCGGGACCGGCGGTAGATGGTTCCTGCATGGTCGACGAGATAGGACCTAGGCGACCCAGCAGAGGCGACTACGGTTGCGAGCCGGGAGTGGCCGGTGGGGGCTGCATGCGGACAACCTGACCGGGGAAAAGGCGCGGCAGGGGGCGGCAGGATTTGTCATGGGAGCGTTTCTGAACATCGCGCTTAAAGGCAATGCGCTCTTGAACAGCAGCGGGCTTGAGGACAGAGGGGACGAGTGAGCGCTGGGCCACCGGGATCGGAGGTCTGGTAGTGCGAGTCATGAGCCGCTGAGCAGGGGAGCCCAGGGCAGGGTCACGGGATATGTTGCGATATTGAGGAGGGCTAGAAAGAAGTCGGAGTTGGACAAGCGACATTGTTCCAGCAAGTTCTTTGCACTGCGGACGGCGCGCTCGGCCAGACCGTTGCTTTGCCGGTACTCAGGGCAGCTGGTGAAGTGGCGGAAGTTCCAGCTGGTTGAGAAAGCCCTAAATTCGGAGCTCGTGAACTGGCTGCCGTTGTCCGACTGCAGGCTGGCCGGGGTGCCAAAGGTAGAGAAATGGCGGCGCAGCTTATCGGCAACGGCCGAAGAGGTGAGGGAATGCTGCTGGTCGACCTCGAACCAGTTGGAGTAGGAGTCGACTAGTACCAGAAAGTGTTTGCCACGCCACTCGAAAATGTCAGTGGCAACCGCCATCCAGGGCAGTTCGGGTGCAGCCTGCGGCAGAAGCGGCTGTCGTTGCTGGTGGGGGGCGAGACTGTTGCAGGTGGAACACGAGGAGACCCTCTCCCGGATGTATTGAGCCATACCAGGCCAGTAGAACTGGCTCTGGGCGTGAGACAAGGTGGCTTCGGCCCCAGGATGACCGCGATGAGCGGCCTGAAAGTAGTGGTCGTGCAGAGCAGCAGGCACTACTACCATGTGGGTTGTTATCTCAGGTTTGCTTCCAGTTCCTCGTGCTGGCGAGAGCAGGAACAGGGAGATACGGGACCTGAACGTGTGGCTGAGGAACTGGTGCACGGGGCAGGGATTTAGATTCTTAGATCACTGGGATCTGTTTTGGGGTAAGGGGGAACTGTACAAAAGGGACGGATTGCATCTTAACAGGTGTGGGACCAGCATTCTGGCAGGCAGGTTTGCCACTGCTACACGGGTGGTTTTAAACTGAATAAGGGGGGTGGGGTGTCGAATGGGCTAGTGGAGGATGGAGTTAAAGGGAAAGGTTTTCTTAAATGTGTGAGCGTAGAGACAGAGGGGTGTAAAATGAGGGTAGAAGCAATAGGTAGCAAGGTGAAAAGTAAAAGTGGCAGGCCGGAAAATCCAGGGCAAAAATCAAAAAGGACCACTTTTCAACAAAATTGTATAAGGGGTAAGAGTGTTGTAAAAACAAGCCTGAAGGCTTTGTGTCTCAATGCAAGGAGCATTCGTAATAAGGTGGATGAGTTGAATGTGCAGATAGCTATTAATGACTATGATATAGTTGGGATCACGGAGACATGGCTCCAGGGTGACCAAGGCTGGGAGCTGAACATCCAGGGATATTCAATATTCAGGAGGGATAGAGAGAAAGGAAAAGGAGGTGGGGTAGCGTTGCTGATTAGAGAGGAGATTAACGCAATGGAAAGGAAGGACATTAGTTTGCAGGATGTGGAATCGGTATGGGTAGAGCTGCGAAACACTAAGGGGCAGAAAACGCTGGTGGGTGTTGTGTACAGGCCACCTAACAGTAGTAGTGAAGTTGGAGATGGTATCAAACAGGAAATTAGAAATGCGTGCGACAAAGGCAAAACCGTTATAATGGGTGACTTCAATCTACATATAGATTGGGTGAATCAAATTGGCAGGGGTGCTGAGGAAGAGGATTTTTTGGAATGTATGCGGGATAGTTATCTAAATCAACATGTAGAGGAACCAACGAGAGAGCAGGCTATTTTAGACTGGGTATTGAGTAATGAGGAAGGGTTAGTTAGCAGTCTTGTTGTACGTGCCCCCTTGGGCAAGAGTGACCATAATATGGTTGAGTTCTTCATTAGGATGGAGAGTGACATTGTTAATTCAGAAACAATGGTTCTGAACTTAAAGAAAGGTAACTTTGAGGGTATGAGACGTGAATTGGCCAAGATTGACTGGCAATTAATTCTAAAAGGGTTGACGGTGGATATGCAATGGAAGACATTTAAAGACTGCATGGATGAACTACAAAAATTGTTCATCCCAGTTTGGCAAAAGAATAAATCAGGGAAGGTAGTGCATCCGTGGATAACAAGGGAAATCAGGGATAGTATCAAAGCGAAGGATGATGCGTACAAATTAGCCAGAAAAAGCAGCATACCGGAGGACTGGGAGAAATTCAGAGACCAGCAGAGGAGGACAAAGGGGTTAATTAGGAAAGGAAAAATAGATTATGAAAGAAAACTGGCAGGGAACATAAAAACTGATGCAAAAGTTTTTATAGATATGTGAAAAGAAAGAGATTAGTTAAAACAAATGTAGGTCCCTTGCAGTCAGAAACGGGTGAGTTGATCATGGGGAACAAGGATATGGCGGACCAATTGAATAACTACGTTGGTTCCGTCTTCACTAAGGAAGGCATAAATAATCTGCCGGAAATAGCAGGGGACCGCGGGGCAAAGGAGTTGGAGGAATTGAATGAAATCCAGGTTAGCCGGGAAGTGGTGTTGGGTAAATTAAATGGGTTAAAGGCCGATAAATCCCCAGGGCCAGATAGGATGCATCCCAGAGTACTTAAGGAAGTAGCTCCAGAAATAGTGGATGCATTAGTAATAATCTTTCAAAACTCTTTAGATTCTGGAGGAGTTCCTGAGGATTGGCGGGTAGCAAACGTAACCCCACTTTTTAAGAAGGGAGGGAGAGAGAAAACGGGGAATTACAGACCAGTTAGTCTAAGATCGGTAGTGGGGAAACTGCTAGAGTCAGTTATCAAAGATGGGATAGCAGCACATTTGGAAAGTGGTGAAATCATTGGACAAAGTCAGCATGGATTTACAAAAGGTAAATCATGTCTGACGAATCTTATAGAATTTTTCGAGGATGTAACTAGTAGCGTGGATAGGGGAGAACCAGTGGATGTGGTGTATCTGGACTTCCAGAAGGCTTTCGACAAGGTCCCACATAACAGATTAGTTTACAAACTTAAAGCACACGGCATTGGGGGTTCAGTATTGATGTGGATAGAGAACTGGCTGGCAAACAGGAAGCAAAGAGTAGGAGTAAACGGGTCCTTTTCACAATGGCAGGCAGTGACTAGTGGGGTACCGCAAGGCTCAGTGCTGGGACCCCAGCTATTTACTATATATATTAATGATCTGGATGAGGGAACTGAAGGCAATATCTCCAAGTTTGCGGATGACACTAAGCTGGGGGACAGTGTTAGCTGTGAGGAGGATGCTAGGAGACTGCAAGGTGACTTGGATAGGCTGGGTGAGTGGGCAAATGTTTGGCAGATGCAGTATAATGTGGATAAATGTGAGGTTATCCATTTTGGTGGCAAAAACAGGAAAGCAGACTATTATCTAAATGGTGGCCGACTAGGAAAAGGGGAGATGCAGCGAGACCTGGGTGTCATGGTACACCAGTCATTGAAAGTGGGCATGCAGGTGCAGCAGGCAGTGAAGAAAGCGAATGGTATGTTAGCTTTCATAGCAAAAGGATTTGAGTATAGGAGCAGGGAGGTTCTACTGCAGTTGTACAGGGTCTTGGTGAGACCACACCTGGAGTATTGCGTACAGTTTTGGTCTCCAAATCTGAGGAAGGACATTATTGCCATAGAGGGAGTGCAGAGAAGGTTCACCAGACTGATTCCTGGGATGTCAGGACTGTCTTATGAAGAAAGACTGGATAGACTTGGTTTATACTCTCTAGAATTTAGGAGATTGAGAGGGGATCTTATAGAAACTTACAAAATTCTTAAGGGGTTGGACAGGCTAGATGCAGGAAGATTGCTCCCGATGTTGGGGAAGTCCAGGACAAGGGGTCACAGCTTAAGGATAAGGGGGAAATCCTTTAAAACCGAGATGAGAAGAACATTTTTCACACAGAGAGTGGTGAATCTCTGGAACTCCCTGCCACAGAGGGTAGTCGAGGCCAGTTCATTGGCTATATTTAAGAGGGAGTTAGATGTGGCCCTTGTGGCTAAGGGGATCAGAGGGTATGGAGAGAAGGCAGGTACGGGATACTGAGTTGGATGATCAGCCATGATCATATTGAATGGCGGTGCAGGCTCGAAGGGCCGAATGGCCTACTCCTGCACCTAATTTCTATGTTTCTATGTTTCTATGTTTCTATGTGTCCTTTCACAAACACGCCGTCGTGGAGTACGAGCTCAGCACGGACCAGGAAGTAGGGCACGGCGCCAGCCGGCAAAGCGGAACGACGGTCGGGCCAGCCCTGCTGGATGATGGCAGCAAGCTGTTGCAGGGCAGGATCATCGGCCGTGTGCTCGACCAGGGACTTCATCTGCTGTGAAGGGACAATATTGACATTGAGCACCATCAGGTCAGACATTTCATAGGGGTGGCGATCGGTCGATGTTAGCGGGGCGCGGGATAGCGTGTCGGCCACGAACATGTCTTTGCCCTTTCGAAAAACGACGTCGAAAGTGAAGCGCTGGAGCTGCAGCATCATGCGCTGCAGTCGGGATGAGGCAACATGGATCGATTTGTTGAGGATGGTGACAAGCGGCTGGTGGTCTGTTTCAATGGTGAAAGTGTTGCATAGGATGTAGTCCTTGAATTTGGAGCAGGCAAACACCACGGCCAGCTCCTTCTCGATCTGTGCGTAGTGCTGTTCGGCAGGGGTCATGGTACGGGACGCGTAGGAGACTGGCAGTTGCAGGCCGTCATGGAGCTGTAGACAAGCGGCACCGAGTCCGAACTGAGAGGCGTCGCAGGTGATGATAATGGGAAGCTGCAGGTCAAAAAATTTAAGTGTGGGGGTGCTGATCAGCTTGGACTTAAGGAAGTCGAAAGTTTTTTGGTGTTGAGGGAACCAAGCCCAGGCCGTGTCCTTCTTTATCAAATCCCTCAGGGGTGCGCTCAGCTCGCTGAGGTCGGGGATGAACTTCCCCAGGCAGTTTACCATGCCCAGGAAACGTTGCAGGCTGGGCACATCAGTGGGTGATGACATTCCGGAGATGGCAGCCTTCTGCGGGTCGGGTTTCAGCCCCGAGGCTGTGAATACATGTCCAACATATGTGACCTCGGGGCGCGGAATCGGCACTTCTTGGCGTTTAGTTTCAAGTTGATCTTCCGGGCCCGGTCTAGGACTTGGCGGAGGTTGAAATCGTGCTCAGCGACATCCTTACCGTAGACCAGGATGTCGTCAACGATGATGTCACACGGTAGACCGGCAAACAGTTGCTCCATTGTCCGTTGGAACACCTCGCTGGCAGAGTTGATTCCGAATGGCATTCGGAGGAACTTAAATCTGCCGAAGGTGGTGCTGAAAGTTGTCAGGTTGGAGGACTGCTCGTCAAGCGGTATCTGCCAGAAGGAGCTCTTGGCATCGAGGACAGAAAAGATTGTGGCCGGACCAACCTGTGCAGCGACGTCCTCTACTGTTCTCATGGGGTAGTGCGGGCGTTTGATGGCAAGGTTTAGGTCTTTGGGGTTGATGCAAATGCGTATTTCGCTTTTGTCTTTTTTCGCGGCAACAACCATGGTGGAGACCCACCTGGCGGGTTCGCTGACCGCCTTTGGGATGCCCATTTTGACCATGCTGTGCAGCGTCGATTCTACTTTTTCCTTCATGGCGAAGGAGACACAGTGTGGCGCACGGACCACTGGCTCGACCTTGCGGTCGACTACAATCTTGTAGTTGTAGGGCAGCTTGCCCAGCTCGTCATCAAAGCGGTCAGGATATTCAGTCATCGGGTCCATTATGGCTTGCACCTTGTGGATGTCACGGTGGAAGGAGACCAGGCCCAGGTCCTGGCATGCTTGGATGCCCAACAGGGTAATGCAGTTGGAATCGAGAAGATAGAAAGTGAGGGGCCGAGAGGTCTCCAGTATCTTGCAGTGCAGAGTTGCCTTTCCCACAGGAACAAGCACCCCTCCCCCGTATGCATGCAAAGTGGAGCGATCAGAAGTAACTTGCTCATTAGTTCTAATCCTTTTGAAGAGGCTTGTTGACATAACATTCGCAACAGCTCCGGTATCAATCTTAGCGGTGAAGGTCGAGTTGTTCACAGTTACACGAACTGAAGGGTCTGTTATCACTGCAGGTGCATCCAACAGAGAAAATATGCTGGTATCCCCCTGAGAGGACCCAGATTCAGACACAGGGAATTAATTAAGATGGTACTGGGAACCGAGCTCGCTATCAGTTTGCTCCAAGTTGTTTAACATACGCCTTGGAGCAACAGCAGGCTTTCCACGGGAACGGCAGGCAGCAGAAAAAGGGTTCAGTTTCTTGCAGTAATTGCACGTTTTGCCCAAAGCAGGGCATACATTGTACTGATGAGTGGCAAAGATACACCTTTGCTGGGCACGTCCCCCGGGAGCAGTGCCAGACCGCGGGGGTCGTGGCGGGGTCGGGTTCTGCCGAGGGCTGGTAACGCTGGCAAAGTTAATGTCCTGATCAGCCGGAGACACTGCCGAGGTGACGGCTTCGGCTAAACGGCAGGCATGCATAGCCTCATTAAAAGACAGGTTGGGCTTGCGCAAAAGTACAGCCCTTAGCTTTTCATCGCGGAGGCCGTAAACTAGAAGGTCCCTGGTCAGCTCCTCGGGGGTCAGCGTGTCAAGGCGGCATCGTCTGGCCAGGTGTCGCAGCGCAGCAACACAGTTCTCAGCAGATTCACCAGGGTGCTGACGCCGCCCGAACAGTTTGAAACGTTCTAAAATGCAATTAGTAGGAATGTCGCAAATCGTGGTAAACTTAGCCAATAAAGATACCGGTTCCCGAACAGATTCACCCGCAGCGTAGACGAAGAAGTCTGACCGTGCCAGGGCACCGGGACCAGCCAGGTTAAGGAGTAGAGAAGCTTGGACGGCTGGGGTAGCGGCAAGATGAGCGATTGTGACATAGTGGTCGAAGTCACGTCGAAAGACATCCCATCGATGGGCAATGTCTGCATCGAAAAAGAGCACATCGGGCTTGCGGCAAGAAATGGCCATAACGAGGAAAAAAGAGGGGGTAACAGAAAACTGGGGCAAAATTAAATAAAAAAAACGATAAACAGGAGGCGCAAAGGTTAGAGGATTGACACCATGTAAAGAAGTGTTATCGACACACTGTGACTTTACTTCTTTTATTCATACTGTGGCATTACAGAGAGCATTAGCTGTACGTGGTCTGTCACGGAAACTAGAGAGCGATATGTGGGTGGGGAGGTTGTAATTATACTTGTGATATGGGGAGTGGTTAGTAGTGATGAGGTAACTATATTAATCATGCATATATCATCTACACCATTCCATTATTCCTAAATGACAAAATCGAACCTGCCTCCACCACTTCCACTGGAAGCTCATTTCACATGGCTACCACTCTGAGTAAAGAAATCCCCCCTCATGTTACCCCTACACTTCAGTCCCTTAATTCTGAAGTCATGTCCTCTTGTTTGAATCTTCCCTACTCTCAATGGGAAAAAGCTTATCCACGTCAACTCTGTCTATCCCTCTCAACATTTTAAAGACCTATATCAAGTCCCCCCCCCTTAGCATTCTGCGCTCCAAAGAATAAAGACCTAACTTGTTCAACCTTTCTCTGTAAATTAGTTGCTGAAACCCAGGCAACATTCTAATAAATGACCCGTTCACTCCTACTCTTTGCTTCAGCTCTGCCAACCAATATTCTATCCATGTTAACACCCTATCCCCAATATCATGTGCTCTAATTTTAGTCACCAGTCTCCCGTGCGTGAGCTCATCAAAGGCTTTTTGAAAGTGTAGATACACTATATCCACTGGCACCCCTTCATCCATTTTACTTGTCACATCCTCAAAAATTCCAGAAAACTAGTCTTATGAAACGATTTCCCTTTCATAAATCCATGTTGATTTGCACTAATCCTTTTATTGCTATCCAAATGCCCCATTATTATATCTTTAATAATTGACTCCAGCAACTTCCCCACTACCGAAGTAGGGCTAACTGGTCTGTATTTCCCCGTTTTCTATCTCGCTGCTTTCTTGAAAAGTGGGATAACATTAGCTACCCCCCAATGCACAGGAACTGATCCTGAATCTATTGAACATTGGAAAATGATCACCAATGCGTCCACTATTTCTAGAACCACCTCCCCGAGGACCCTGGGATGCAGATCATCAGGTCAAGGGGATTTAGCATCCTTCAGTCCTACTAGCCTACCCAATAGTTTTTCTCGCCTAATGAACATTCATTTCAGTTCCTCTACCCCCTTAGATCCCCTGTCCTCCAGTACATCTGGGAGATTGTTTATGTCTTCCTTAGTTAAGATAGATCTGAAGTACCTATTCAACTCTTCTGCCATTTCCTTGTTGTCCATAATATTTTCACCCGTGTCTGCCTTCAAGGGACCCACATTTGATTTGCTACTTTTTTTCCCTTAGCATATCTAAAGAAGCTTTTACTGTCCTTCTTTATATTCGTGGCCAGCTTCCCTTCGTACTTCATCTTTTCAGCCCATATTGCTCCTTCTGTTTTCCTATGAACGTTTTCCAATCCTCTAGCTTCCAGCTACTCTTTGATGTGTTATACATCTTTTGTTTTAGTTTTATTCTATCCCTAACGTCTCTTGTCAGCCACGGTTGCCTCCTACTCCCCTTAGAATCTTTCTTCCTTTTTGGAATGAAATGATCCTGCGTCTTCCGGATTATGCCCAGAAATTCCTGCCATTGCTGTGCTACCGTCATTCCTGCTAGTATCCCTTTCCAGTCTACCTTGGCCAGCTCCCCTCTCATGCCTTCATAGTCCCATTTGTTCAACTGCATGACTGCCACTTACGATTTAACGTTCTCTTTCTCAAATTGCAGATTAAAACTAATCATGTTATGATCACTGCCTCCGAGCGGTTCATTTACCTCGAGTTCTCTTATCATATCTGGTTCATTGGACAACACTAAATCCAGAATTGCCTTTTCTCTGGTCGGCTCCATTGCAAGCTGCTCTAAGAATCCATCTCGGAAGCATTCAACAAACTCTCTTTCTTGGGGCCCTGACCCAACCTGATTTTCCCAGTCTACCTGCATATTGAAATCCCCCAATCACCACAGTGGCATTACCTTTCTTACATGCCAGTTTTAACTCCTGCTGCAACTTACAACCTACATCCGGGCTACTATTGGGTTGTCTGTAAATAAAACCAACTTCTAGCCTTTGCAATTCATCAACTCAATCCACATTGACTCCACCTCGTCAGTCCCTATGTCTTCCGTCGTAATGGTCTGAAAACCATCCCTCACCAGCAGAGCTACCCCCCCCCCCCACCTCTGCCCACCTGCCTGTCCTTTCTCTATGATATATAACCCTGAATATTAAGTTCCCATACCCAATCCTCCTGCAGCCACGTCTCAGTAATTCCCGCAATGTCATATCTACCAACCTCTAACTGAGTCTAAATCTCTTCTACTTTAATTCTTATACTTCGAGCATTCATATACAATATTTTGGTGGCAAAAACAGGAAAGTAGACTATTATCTGAATGGTGGCCGATTAGGAAAAGGGGAGATGCAGCGAGATATGGGTGTCATGGTACACCAGTTACTGAAAGTAGGTCTGGAGGTGCAGCAGGCAGTGAAGAAAGCGAATGGTATGTTAGCATTCATAGCAAAAGGATTTGTGTATAGGAGCAGGGAGGTTCTATTGCAGTTGTACAGGGTCTTGGTGCGACCACACCTGGCGTATAGAAACATATAAAATAGGTGCAGGAGTAGGCCATTCGGCCCTTCGAGCCTGCACCGCCATTTAATATGATCATGGCTGATCATCCAACTCAGTATTCTGTACGTGCCGTCTCTCCATACCCCCTGATCCCTTTAGCCACAAGGGCCACATCTAACTCCCTCTTAAATATAGCCAATGAACTGGACTCAACTACCTTCTGTGGCAGAGAATTCCAGAGATTCACCACTCTGTGTTAAAAATGTTGTCCTCATCTCGGTCCTAAAAGATGTCCCCCTTATCCTTAAACTGTGACCCCTTGTTCTGTACTTCCACAACATCGGGAACAATCTTCCTGCATCTAGCCTGTCCAACCCCTTAAGAATTTTGTAAGTTTCGATAAGAACCCCCCTCAATCTTCTAAATTCTAGCGAGTACAAGCCGAGTCTATCCACGCTTTCTTCATATGAAAGTCCTGAAATCCCAGGAATCAGTCTGGTGAACCTTCTCTGTATTCCTTCTATGGCAAGAATGTCTTTCCTCAGATTAGACCATAAACTGTATGCAATGCTCCAGGTGTGGTCTCACCAAGACCCTGTACAACTGCAGTAGAACCTCCCTGCTCCTATACACACATCCTTTTGCTATGAATGCTAACATTCGCTTTCTTCACAGCCTGCTGCATCTGCATGCCTACTTTTAATGACTGGTGTACCATGACACCCAGGTCTCGTTGCATCTCCCCTTTTCCTGAATTGACAATGTCACTCTCCATCCTAATGAAGAACTCAACCATATCATGGTCATTCTTGCCCAAGGGGCCACGCACAAAAAGACTGCTAACTAACCCTTCCTGATTACTCAATACCCAGTCTAAAATAGCCTGCTCTCTCGTTGGTTCTACTACATGCTGGTTTAGAAAACTATCCCGCATACATTCCAATACATCTTCTTCCTCAGCACTCTTGCCAATTTGATTCACCCAATCTATATATAGATTGAAGTCGCCCATTACAACAGTTTTACCTTTGTTGCACGCATTTCTAATTTCCTGTTTGATATCATACCCAACTCCACTACTACTGTAAGGTGGCCTGTACACAACTCCCACTAGCGTTTTCTGCCCCTTAGTGTTTCGCAGCTCCACCCATATCGATTCCACATCCTCCAAGCCAATGTCCTTCCTTTCTATTGCGTTAATCTGCTCTCTAACCAGCAACGCTACTCCACCTTCTTTTACTTTCTGTCTATCCCTCCTGAATATTGAATATCCCTGGATGTTCAGCTCCCAGCCTTGGTCACCCTGGAGCCATGTCTCCGTGATCCTAACTATATAACAGTCATTATTAGCTCTCTGCACTTTCAACTCATCCGCCTTATTACGAATGCTCCTTGCATTGAGACAAAAAGCATTCAGGCTTGTTTTAACAACACCCTTATGCAATTATGTTGAAAAGTGGCCCGTTTTGATTTTTGCCCTGGTTTGGTTGCCTGCCACTTTTACTTTTCACCTTTCTACCTATTGCGTCTACCCTCATTTTACACCCCTCTGTCTCTCCGCTCACACATTTAAGAAACCCTTTCCCTTTAACTCCATCCTCAACTATCACATTTGACACCCCACCCCCCTTATTCAGTTTAAAACCACCCGTGTAACAGTGGCAAACCTGCCTGCCAGAATGCTGGTCCCCCACCTGTTAAGATGCAATCCGTCCCTTTTGTATAGTTCCCCCTTACTCCAAAACAGATCCCAGTGATCTAAGAATCTAAATCCCTGTCCCGTGGATCAGTACCTCAGCCAAACATTCAGGTCCCGGATCTCCCTGTTCCAGCACGAGGAACTGGAAACAAACCTGAGATAACAACCCTGGAGGTCCTGCCTTTCGGCATTTTTCCGAGCTCTCTAAAGTTACGATGCAGAATATTCATCCCCTTATTTTCCGATAGCGGTTGTGCCGGCATCGTTTTGGTCTCCTAATCTGAGGAAAGACATTCTTGCCACAGAGGGAGTAGCGAGAAGGTTCACCAGACTGATTCCTGGGATGTCAGGACTTTCATATGAAGAAAGATTGGATAGACTCGGCTTGTACTCGTTAGAATTTAGAAGATTAAGGGGGGATCTTCTAGAAACTTACAACATTCTTAAGGAGTGGGACAGGCTAGATGCAGGAAGATTGTTCCAGATGTTGGGAAAGTCCAGAACAAGGTGTCACAGTTTAAGGATAAGGGGGAATTCTTTTAGGACCGAGATGATAAAAAAAAATTTCACGCAGAGAGTGGTGAATTTCTGGAATTCTCTGCCACAGAAGGTAGTTGAGGCGAGTTCTTTGACTACATTTAAGAGGTAGTTAGATGTGGCCCTTATGGCTAAGGGGATCAGGGGGTATGGAGAGAAGGCAGGTACGGGATACTGAGTTGGAAGATCAGCCATGATCATGTTTTATGGCGGTGCAGGCTCGAAGGGCTGAATGGCCTACTCCTGCACCTATTGTCTATGTGTCTATGTAAAACTTGCGTGCGCATCTCACCTTTCACATCGATCCCTATTCCACTTGGCCATTTTCTCCTATCCTTTCAGCAAACAGACTGGTTCCTCCACGTTCCAGGACAGAACGCCACTGGAGATCCTTCCCTGTGGCTATCAAACTATACAACTCCTCCACCTTCTGTCGTGGGGTAGACTGAGAGTGAAACTGGGTCTGACCCCGACCCAATCTTGTGTTTAAGAAAGAACTGTAGATGCTGGAAAATCGAAAGTACACAAAAATGCTGGAGAAACTCAGCGGGTGTAGCAGCATCTATGAAGCGAAGGAAATAGGCAACGTTTCGGGCCGAAACGATATCCCAAGTTTGTTAACCCTTGCAGTCTCCTCCCCTTCCTTCCGCACCCTCAGCCCTCGGGCTCCTCCTCCTCCTTTTTCCTTTCTTCTCCCCCCACCCCCCCGCCTCATCCCCCCCATCAGTCTGAAGAAGGGGTTCGGCCCGAAACGTTGCCTATTTACTTCGCTCCATATACTTTTTCCATGTCGCCTCCCCAGTGGCTTAACAGCAAGGAACAGCAAGCAAACTGTCATGTACATCAATGATCTGGATGATGGTGTGGTAAATTGGATTAGTAAGTATGCAGATGATGCTAAGATAGGTGGGGTTGTGGATAATGAAGTAGTTTTTCAAAGTCTACAGAGAGATTTATGCCAGTTGGAAGAGTGGGCTGAAAGATGGCAGATGTAGTTTAATGCTGATAAGTGTGAGGTGCTACATCTTGGCCGGACAAATCAAAATATGACGTACATGGTAAATGGTAGGGAATTGAAGACTGCAGGTGAACAGAGGGATCTGGGAATAACTGTGCACAGTTCCCTGAAAGTGGAATCACATGTAGATAGGGTGGTAAAGAAAGCTTTTGGTGTGCTGGCTTTTATAAATTAGAGCATTGAGTATAGAAGTTGGGATGTAATGTTAAAATTGTACAAGGCATTGGTGAGGCCAATTCTGGATTATGGTGTACAATTTTAGTCGCCTAATTATAGGAAGGATGTCAACAAAATAGAGAGAGTACAGAGGGGATTTACTAGAATATTGCCTGGGTTTCAGTAACTAAGTTACAGAGAAAGGTTGAACAAGTTAGGGCTTTATTCTTTGGAGTGTAGAGGGTTAAGGGGGGACTTGATAGAGGTCTATAAAATGATGAGAGGGATAGCCAGAGTTGACATGGATAAGCTTTTCCCACTGGGAGTAGGGAAGATTCAAACAAGGGGACATGACTTGAGAATTAAGGAACAGAAGTTTAGGGGTATCATGAGAGGAAACTTCTTTACTCAGAGAGTGGTGGCTACGTGGAATGAGCTTCCAGTGAAGGTGGTGGAGGCAGATTCGTTTTTATCATTTAAAAATAATTGGATAGTTATATGGACGGGAAAGGAATGGAGGATTATGGTCTGAGCGCCGGTATATGGGAGTAGGGGAGAATACGTGTTCGGCACGGACTAGAAGGGTCGAGATGGCCTGTTTCCGTGCTGTAATTGTTATATGGTTATATGGTTATAAAGGAACGGTGCGGCCTTTACCGGGGACACGCCCGGGGCTTCGGCCGCGGGCGCAGCGAGGACTCTTTCGTCGTGGAGCGGGATATACCTCGCCGGTAGTCGCCGGAGGGGAGCGTTCCGATTGCTGGCCCGCGGCAGCCTGAGGCCGCGGTCTGCAGCGCTCCAGCTGGCGGCGTCCTGGGTCTCGAATCCCTCGTTGGGGAACCGGGAGGAGAAGAGCTCCGACCGCCGGACCGCGTCGAACCTCTACCGCGTGCCCGGCGGGGACTTATCATCCTGAGCGGGGTTCCTCGCCGGGGATCCCTGGGAAGGAGCTCCGGCCGCCGGCCCTGCAGTCTGCGATGCTTCTGGCTGCGGCGCGGCGGGGAATTTAGTTCTTCTACCGCCGGCCTGCGGCCTACACCAACTTGAAGCCACGGTCTCCGGTTAGGAGGCACCGATTCAGGACTTACCTGGACTTACCTAGTCTGAACGCCCGCAGCAGCGACTGCGGATGGTTGAGATCTCGACCACGGGGGGGAATGGAGGAGGACAGGCCAAATGGTGTGCCTTCCACCATAGTGACGAATGCTGGGGTGGACGTTGTGTTAAATTTTTATTGTGTATTGTGTGTTCTTTTTTCTATTGTACCGCTGCTTGTAAATTCATTTTACTTACACTTTATGTGCAAGTGACGAATACAACTTGACTTCACACACGCACACACACACACACACACGCACACACACACACACACACACACACAAACACACACACACACACACACACACACACACACACACACACACACACACACACACACACACGCGCGCGCGCGCAATCTATCGTTGAAAGCTGCGCCAACACCGTCCTTCAATAACGTTGCTTCCCACTGAAGGGTAGAAAAGAAAAACAAAAATAAACGAAACCGCGATCCAACACCCATTGCTATTTATTGGTACAGCGTTTCTGACAGTTACTTTCGAAGATCAGTTGACAGTGAATCGGAAGGAACTTGAACCGGAAATCGAAGGGCTCAGCCTTTGTTCTTCAATTTGCAACATGCGATCGCAGGAAGGCAGGATCCAACTTTTGTGTAGGTTCCCTCGCAGGCAACCTTACAAGTACCCCCACCGGCGAAACAATCGACTAAAGATGATAAAGAACAATTATATGTATTGGTTATTTCATTAACAGATGCAGTAAAAACTTTGCAAAGCTTTGAAAATACATCATGTGCTTTGGAGGTCTACAACACCCATTGATCCGACACGCCCGGTCGTACTCATGTTTCTTGCGACGTTGTTACCCGAGGGTAACTGAACACGAATAATTGACTAAGGAGGCCCAGTAACTGTAGAGTGTTTACAATTCATAAACGTGCTTTGCATTACACGAACACCGTGTCCCGAATTTAGACGTCGACATGGATAAACCGTTGATTAACCAAGGGAGAATAGCTTTTCATATGGTTCTGCGTGATCGGATTCTCTTCAAATCCAAGTTGCATGGAATCAAAGGTGAGACATAATTGGCTTCATGAATGGTGAATGATTTGGATAGGAATGCAAAGACACATTTGCAGATGACACCAAAGTGTGTGGCATCGTCGATATTTAAGGTGGTTATCAAAAATTACAACATGATCTTGGTCATATTAGTAACAGGGCTGAGGAACGGTTCCTTGAATTTAATGCAGATAAATGTGAGCTGTTATAATTAGTGAAGTTAAACCAAGGCTTGTTATTCACTGTGAATGTGGGTCCCCAGGGAATGGTGTGAAGCAGTTGTATCTAATGTCACAGGTGGACACAAAACGCTTTAGGTTGTGCACGCCGTACTCAAGAAGAAGACGCTGAGTTATTCCAGCATTTTGTGTCTACCTTCGCTTTAAACCAGCATCTGCAGTTCTGTCCGGCACCTTATGTTACAGGTATTACGTTACCCGTAATTGACCTAATGGGTAGCATAATGAGTGGTTTAGAGGTATTTTGCTACACTGGCTTTCAGCTGTCAGGGTATTGAATGCAAAAGTTGGGATGTTATATTACTGTTGTACAAGACATTTGAAATATTGTGTTTAAGAAGGAACTGCTGATGCTGGAAAATCAAAGGTACACAAAAATGCTGGAGAAACTCGGCGGGTGCGGCAGCATCTATGGAGCGAAGGAAATAGGCAACGTTTCGGGCCGAAACCTTTCTTCGGATATATTGTGATATATTGTGTTTCGCTTCGGTCGCCCTACGCAATGGAATATGTCATTAAGCTAGTATGATGCTGAGATGATTTACAATGATGGTGTCAGGACTGTAGGCCCATGGATATGGGGAGAAGATGGGCAGGAAAGACTTATAGCGCATGAATCTGAGGGGTTGCTCTTATAGAGGTGAACAAAGTCATGAGGGGGAGAGATAGGGCGAATTCCTATTCTTTACTTTGGGTAGGTAAACACGAACCAGAGGACGCAATGATAAGATGAGAGATACATGATTTATCAGGTGTGTGAGGGACACAGTCTCATTCAATTACGCCAAAGGAGGGGTCTAACGCAAGTACTATAACTGCATTTAAATGTCGCCTGGACAGATAAGTGAATAGGAACGATTCAAATCGATATGGACCAAACGCGGTCAAATGGGACTCGCTAAGATGGAGCGCCAGGGTCGATATAGATGAGACGAGCCAATGGGCCTATTTCCGTTCTGAATGACTCTGTGAACTACTCTGACGAATAAGCGTATCACTGAAGGCTGACGAAAAAAACGATGTGCAACAGGGGGTCGGTGTTGAGGACCCATCTACTGTATTTACACGAGGCGTGAAATGCCGACAAGCATAGTTTAGAGATAGAG
Source organism: Amblyraja radiata (assembly GCF_010909765.2). Classification (NCBI taxonomy): domain Eukaryota; kingdom Metazoa; phylum Chordata; class Chondrichthyes; order Rajiformes; family Rajidae; genus Amblyraja; species Amblyraja radiata. The sequence goes on along the minus strand of NC_045985.1, from coordinate 27,360,972 downwards.
CATGAAAACAAGCATTCGGCTCACAGCATGAATACAGGCACATGTCGACCATTAATCACAGGTTCACAATAGTTCTATGTTGTGCTTCTTTTGCAACCACTCTCTACACATTACAGCGAATTTACAGCGGTCCAACACATTTCAAACCCTTATCTCTTTGGAATATGGGAGGAAACCATGGCAGCCGGAGGAACTAAAGCGTGGTCACAGAGGGAAGGTGCACACTTCACACAGACAACACCAGGGGTCAGCATCAAACTCGGACCTCTGCCGCTGTGTTGAACAGCTCTTCCAGCTGCATTGCTGCGACACGCTATATTGCAACCACTGTTACTGAGAGTGTAAATATCGATGGAAAAGCTAACCATATGCAGACACTTGCAAGTGAAATGTTGGTAGCCTGGATATCTGAATATTATCACTCAGAATATGAGACCTGTATAATGTAGTCTGTACCTTTCTATACCCTCGAGCTGTCTCCTCCCATCCCCCCGCCCTCGGGCTCCTCCTCCTCCCCTTTTCCTTCCTTCTCCCCCACCCCCCATCAGTCTGAAGAACGGTTTCGGCCCGAAACGTCACATATTTCCTTCGCTCCATAGATGCTGCTGCACACATATAACCATATAACCATATAACAATTACAGCACGGAAACAGGCCATCTCGGCCCTACAAGTCCGTGCCGAACAACATTTCCCCCTTAGTCCCACCTGACTGCACTCATACCATAACCCTCCATTCCCTTCTCATCCATATGCCTATCCAATTTATTTTTAAATGTTATCAACGAACCTGCCTCCACCACTTCCACTGGAAGCTCATTCCACACCGCTACCACTCTCTGAGTAAAGAAGTTCCCCCTCATGTTACACCTAAACTTCTGTCCCTTAATTCTCAAATCGTGTCCTCTTGTTTGAATCTTCCCTACTCTCAATGGAAAAGCTTGTCCACATCAACTCTGTAACACGCTGAGTTTCTCCAGCATTTTTGTGTACCTTGTACCTTTCTATTCTTGCTATCCACTATGCTTATCTATTGTATCCGTTGCTTCTATAAGAAACTTATATATTGGCGAGACCAAGCGTAGTCTGAGCAATCGTTTTGCTGAACACCTTCGCTCAGTTTGGCTTGGCCTACGTGATCTCCCGGATGCTAAACACTTTAATTCTCCTTCCTCTTCCCATAATGACCTTTCCGTTCTGGGCCTCTTTCGTTGTCCAGTGAGGACCAAAGCAAATTTTAGGACCAGCACCTCATATTTCCCTTGGGCAGCTTACAACCCAGTGGTATGAATATTGATTATTCTAACTTCAAGTAACCCTTGCATCTCCTCGTTCTTAGTACTTCCCTCACATTCGAAGTGCCAATTGCACTGCCGTCCTGTTGCGTTTGACGGTCTGCATGACACGTTATCACCCAGCCCACAGCCAACAAGGAACGATTCCTTGACCTTCACCTTTCCTTGATCATCGTTACTTTTTTGCATATTTTTAATTCACTTTCCTACATCTCTCCACATCAGCACATGTACTTCCATTTTCCTATCTCCTGACTTACCCTCGAGCCAAAACGGCACCTATTCCTTCTCTACAGAGACGCTGCCTGACTCGCTGACTGTTTTTATGCCTATCTTCGTAATGATAGACGTGTTTGCATTCATTTATAGTATTATTTGATTTAACTGGACAACATGCACAACAAAGCGTTTAATTGTACATTGGTACACGTGTTAATAATGCATCTAAATCTAAACCTAATGGTCCATGGTGCTCAGGCCAAACTCACGAGCGTGAAGCATCGGGATCTGAGTTTCTGCTTTACCAAGTCTCCAGACTTGCTCCCAATCCCATCCAATGTCATCCAAACATTGCAAATATTAAAGGCCGACCACACAAAAAGCGGATTTAAATAAATCATCTCCTTGACCTGCCCTCCGATGCGGAAATGGAAACACACATACAATTGTCTACGCACCATCATTGGTAGGTCCAGTTTCTGGAAGTTCCGCTGAGATCGGTTGAGTCAGTTGCGTCAAGAGCAAAAGTCCGAAGACGAACTGAAACATGCTGCCCATTTTCAGCGCAGCTGCTCTTTCAGTAGCAAAGAGCCGGTTGATCGGACCGGCGATGCTGCTGTATTTATTCTGAACCAAGTTGGGGCGTGTGTTGGCGTGTTCGGTGTGTTTTGGACACGATGTTGATCGCTTTGTTCCATGTGGCAACCGTCAGTCTGACCACTGCTATTTGGCTCAGAAAGTCTCTCAGCGTCCAGTGCGATATATCTGGCGGATTTGAACTGTCTTATCAATAAGTGTATGTATTCTGGGTCCATTCCAAGATTATGCCGTCAAACAGACGCCACACCATTATAAAATCCGACTATTAAACCACTCGGCACCGGGGCCAACACCATAATATGTATGCAGCATTCAGGCTCTCGAATTATATATTTAATATGAATATCAGAATATCGGACGGCGGCATTGTATTGCCTATCACGACGTATGCGTTTCATGGAGCATATCATAAGACCGGCATAGTACAGTCGCAGGCACCTAGCTTCACAATGTCTGCGACGCCGAGGTAAACCAGCCTTTTCTGCTTCCACGTGGGTCATAACCAACCATTCCCAGCGTACCCGTGAGCCTATATAAAGGCCTCTTAAAAACTACTATGTATCTGCTTCTGCCACCACACTGGTAATTCGTCCCAGGCAAATACCTCTCAGTGTAAAATCAACTCCTTCGCACATTCCCTTGAAAAGTTGCCACTCTCACATGAAATATATATTCTCTAGTATTTGACATATCCACCCCGCGAGAAGGCTCGGAGTGTCTACCGTGTTAAATCAAATATTATGACGAGCATAACAGGATGCATTTCGCGTGGTGTGGTCGAGTAAATGTCTCATGTGATTTCCTACGTTTTGATGCAAATTGCCTATTTTACCCATTGATCCGTCTGCTCTGATATAAGCCTCTGACATTAGAGGAAACCATATTGTAATGCAACGGGCTTACAAATAAGGGTGACACCGTGGCGCAGGTATGAGAGATTCCCCCAGTTTGCTGAACATAGGCCTTTGTACTCTCAACGCCAGAGACTCGGGGTCGATCCTCACTCTAGTTTTCATGAACAGCGTGCCAACAGGCGCTTCGGTCTACCGAGACTGCGCGGATAAGCGATCACCTTTATTCTACATTTCCTATCCTACACATTAGGGGGGAAATTACAGGAGCCAAATAATGTACAAACCTTTATGTCTTTGGAATGTGCGAGGACACTAGAGCACATACACGACCACAGTTAAAACGTATACACCGTTCAGATTGTACTGGTAGCGAGGAGAGGCCTCGCGTGCTGTCTGTGCGGAGTTGTCATGTTCTCCCTGTGATTCCGTGGGATTTCTCTCATTACTCCAGTTTAGACCGACATTTGTTTAAGTTAATTATTTGTTCAATTTTCCCATTGTCTGTGGGGAGTCGAGGAGAAAGTGGGATACTATACATCTAGTGTGAAAGGGTAATATGAGGTTGGCGTGCGGCTGGTTAGGTCCTTCAAATGATGAGAGGGATAGCCAGAGTTGACGTGGATAAGCTTTTTCCATTGAGAGTAGGGAAGTTTCAAACAAGAGGACACGATTTGAGAATTAAGGGACAGAAGTTTAGGTGTAACATGAGGGGGAACTTCTTTACTCAGAGAGTGGTAGCAGTGTGGAATGAGCTTCCAGTGAAAGTGGTGGAGGCTGGTCCGATTTTATCATTTAAAAATAAATTGGATAGGTATATGGACGGGAAAGGAATGGAGGTTTATGATCTGAGTGCAGGTAGATGGGACTAGGTGAGATGGCCTGTTTCCGTGCTGTAATTTTTATATGGTTATATGTTTATAAGGGTCTGATTCCATAGTTTTATCTGGTGTCTGCCCCTGTTTACACAATGTATTTCGAAATATTTTCGAAAAGTATTACACATCTACGTGCTAGTCTTGTTAAGCGACGTGAGCAGACGGTGCTTGAAATACAAATGGGGCGCCGAAGGGCATATTTCTATGCAGACCATTTCTCTATCAAATTGCATAAGAGGCTGTCCGGTCTACGACTGGTCTATGAAAGAACGTGAGGTTACGAATGCTGCCTGACGCACAGGCGATGGGCAGTCTGCTTTCGCTTGGGGTTATGATTTGTGCAGGGCGACCGACTTTACATCTGAACGTAATTCATTTGATAACTAGGCCTGTTCCACCGCTCTTCTCGTGCATACGCAGCGAGGAAGCTGTCCCCCTTCCCCGTCGCCTCTCTACACTAATCTCCGGTGACGGGCAGAGTTAACAATTAACGCGTCCTTCGTCATTTCATACCTTCTCAGACACAGCCATCTGTCTGCCAACTAGAACTGGTAGCAGAGTACGGTTTATATTAACACGATCACAGAACTTTCAGTACAGTTCATGGAAAATATTTAATGCGCATACCATCGACAACCCGAATTAATTATCGTTCACTTCGAGTGGAAAGATACACCATATATAACCATATAACCATATAACAATTACAGCACGGAAACAGGCCAACTCGGCCGTTCTAGTCCGTGCCGAACACTTATTCTCCCCTAGTCCCACTTACCTGCACAGATCATAACACTCCATTCCTTTCCCGTCCATATACCTATCCAATTTATTTTGTAATGATAAAATCGAAACTGCCTCCACCACCTTCACTGGAAGCACATTCCACACAGCTACCACTCTCTGAGTAAAGAAGTTCCCCCTCATGTTAGCCCTAAACCTCTGTCCCTTAATTCTCAAGTCATGTCCTCTTGTTAGAAACTTCCCTACTCTCAGTGGGAAAAGCTTATCCACGTCAACTCTGTCTATCTCTCTCATCATTTTAATAACTCTATCAAGTTCCCCCTTAACCTTCTGCGCTCCAAAGAATAAAGACCTAACTTGTAAAACCTTTCTCTGTAACTTAGTTGCTGAAACCAATGCAGCATTCTAGCAAATCTCCTCTGTGCTCTGTCTATTCTGTTGACATCCTTCCTATAATTAGGCGACCAAAATTGTACACCATTCTCCAGAATTGGCCTCACCAATGCCTTGTACAATTTTAACATTACATCCCAACATCTATATTCAATGCTCTGATTTATAAATGCCAGTACACCAAAAGCTTTCTTTACCACCCTATCTACATGAGATTCCACCTTCAGGGAACTGTGCACAGTTATTCCTAGATCCCTCTGTTCAACTGCATTCCTCAATTCACTATGATTAATCATATTTGTCCTATTTTGATTTGTCCTGCCAAGATGCAGCACCTCACACTTATCAGCATTAAACTCCATCTGCCATCTTTCAGGCCACTCTTCCAAATGGCCTAAATCTCTCTGTAGACTTTGAAAATTACTTCATTATCCACAACACCACCTATCTTAGTATCATCTGCATACTTACTAATCCAATTTACCACACCATCATCCAGATCATTGATGCACATGACAAACAACAGTGGACACAACACAGATCCCTGTGGCATCCCACTAGTCACTGGCCTCCAAACTGACAAGCAGCAATCCACCATTACTTTCTGGCATCTCCCATTCAGCCACTGTTGAATCCATCTTGCTACTCGACCATTAATACCCAACAATTGAACCTTCTTAACCAACCTTCCATGAGAAACCTTGTCAAAGGCCTTACTGAATTCCATATATACAACATCCACTGCTTTACCCTCATCAATTACCCGAGTAGCCTCTTCAAAAAAGTCAAGAAGCTTAGTCAAACATGACCTTCAATGCACAAATCCATGTTGACTGTTCCTAATCAGACCCTGTTTATCCAGATGCTTATATATATTATCTCTAAGTATCCTTTCCATTAATTTGCCCACCACTGACGTCAAACTAACAGGTTTATAATTGCTAGGTTTACTCTTAGAACCCTTTTTAAACAATGGAACAACATGCGCAGTATGCCAATCCTCCGGCACTATTTCCGTTTCTAATGACATTTGAAATATTTCTGTCATAGTGCCTGCTATTTCAACACTAACTTCCCTCAATGTCCTAGGGAATATCCTGTCCGCTCCTGGAGACTTATCCACTTTTATATTTTTCAAAAGTGTCAGTACTTTCTCTTCTTTGAATCTCATATTTTCCATAGGTTGGTTAAGAAGGTTCAATGGTTGGGTATTAATGGTGGAGTAGCAAGATGGATTCAACAGTGGCTGAATGGGAGATGCCAGAGAGTAATGGTGGATGGTTGTTTGTCAGGTTGGAGGCCAGTGACGAGTGGGGTGCCACAGGGATCTGTGTTGGGTCCACTGTTGTTTGTCATGTACATCAATGATCTGGACGATGGTGTGGTAAATTGGATTAGTAAGTATGCAGATGATACTAAGATAGGTGGGGTTGCGGGTAATGAAGTAGAGTTTCAAAGTCTACAGAGAGATGTATGCCAGTTGGAAGAGTGGGCTGAAAGATGGCAGATGGAGTTTAATGCTGATAAGTGTGAGGTGCTACATCTTGGCAGGACAAATCAAAATAGGACGTACATGGTAAATGGTAGGGAATTGAAGAATGTAGGTGAACAGAGGGATCTGGGAATAACTGTGCACAGTTCCATGAAAGTGGAATCTCATGTAGATAGGGTGTTAAAGAAAGCTTTTGGTGTGCTGGCCTTTATAAATCAGAGCATTGAGTATAGAAGTTGGGATGTAATGTTAAAATTGTACAAGGCATTGGTGAGGCCAATTCTGGAGTATGGTGTACAATTTTGGTCGCCTAATTATAGGAAGGATGTCAACAAAATAGAGAGAGTACAGAGGAGATTTACTAGAATGTTGCCTGGGTTTCAGCAACTAAGTTACAGAGAAAGGTTGAACAAGTTAGGGCTTTATTCTTTGGAGCGCAGAAGGTTAAGGGGGGACTTGATAGAGGTTTTTAAAATGATGAGAGGGATAGACAGAGTTGACGTGGAAAAGCTTTTCCCACTGAGAGTAGGGAAGATTCAAACAAGGGGACATGACTTGAGAATTAAGGGACTGAAGTTTAGGGGTAACATGAGGGGGAACTTCTTTACTCAGAGATTGGTAGCTGTGTGGAATGAGCTTCCAGTGAAGGTGGTGGAGGCAGGTTCGTTTTTATCATTTAAAAATAAATTGGATAGTTATATGGATGGGAAAGGAATGGAGGGTTATGGTCTGAGCGCAGGTATATGGGACTAGGGGAGATTATGTGTTCGGCACGGACTAGAGGGGTCGAGATGTCCTGTTTCCGTGCTGTAATTGTTATATGGTTATATTATTATATGGTTATATACTCTACTTGTTTCCCTTACCTCACATAACTCAATATCCTACTCCTTCGTGAATACCGAAGAAAATAAATTGTTCAATATCTCCCCCATCTCTTTTGATCCTCAGATAGCTGTCCACCCTGACTCTCAAATGGACCAATTTTATCCCTCGTTATCCTTTTGCTATTAATATAGCTGTAGAAACCCTTTGGATTTACTTTCACCTTACTTGCCAAAGCAACCTCATATCTTCTTTTAGCTTTTCTAATTTATTTCTTAAGATTCTTTTTACATTCTTTATACTCCTCAAACATCTCATTTACTCCATGCTGCCTATAATTATTGTAGATCTCTCTCTTTTTCCGAACCAAGTGTCCAATTTCCCTTGAAAACCATGGCTCTTTCCAATTTTTACTATTTCCTTTCAACCGAACAGGGACATAAAGATTCTGTACTCTTAAAATGTCACCTTAAAATGTACTCCATTTCTCATCCACATCTTTCCCATAAAACAAAATGTCCCAATTCACTCCTTTTAAATCCTTTCACATCTCCTCAAAGTTAGGCTTTCTCCAATCATAAACCTCAACCCTAGGTCCAGTTCTGACCCTCTCCATAATTATATTGAAAATAATGTTATTGTTATCACTGGACCCGAACTGTTTCCCAACGCATACCTCCGCCACCTGACCCGTCTCATTTCCTAACAGGAGATCCAGCACCGCCCCTTCTCTAGTAGGTACCTCTATGTATTGCTGCAAAAAATTATCCTGCACACATTTTACAAACTCCAAACCATATAGCCCATTTACAGAATGTTTCCCAGTCTATGTGTGGAAAATTGAAATCTCCCACAATCACTACCTTGTGTTTACTGCTAATATCTGCGATCTCCTTACACACCATATAACCATATAACCATATAACAATTACAGCACGGAAACAGGCCATCTCGACCCTTCTAGTCCGTGCCGAACACATAATCTCCCCTAGTCCCATATACCTGCGCTCAGACCATAACCTTCCATTCCTTTCCCATCCATATAGCTATCCAATTTATTTTTAAATGATAAAAACGAACCTGCCTCCACCACCTTCACTGGAAGCTCATTCCACACAGCTACCACTCTCTGAGTAAACAGTTACTCTTCCAATTCTCGCTCCCCATTTGGCGGTCTATAAGTGTTGCTACCCCTTTCCCATTTCTCAGTTCCATCCAAATAGCCTCCCTAGACGAGCCCTCTAATCTATCCTGCCAAAGCATTGCTGTAATATCTTCCTTGACAAGGAATGCAACACCTCCACATCTTGCCCCTCCAATTCTATCACACCTGAAGCAACGAAATCATGGAATATTTCGTTTCCAATCACAGCCCTCCTGCAAGCATGTTTCACTGATCGCCACAACATCATACTTCCAGGTGTCAATCCAGGCTCTAAGCTCATCCACCTTTCTTACAATGCTCCTAGCATTAAAATATACACATTTAAAAAACCCACTCCCTCTTATTCTCTGTTTATTATCTTTTTCTTCTTTCTCCCCTACATTTTGGGTCCGAGTGCTACCTTTCTCTGCCTCCTACCTCACACACTGACTGCTAGCTTTCCCTATTTGAGTCCCCCCCCCAACCGTTCTAATTTAATGTCTCCCCAGTAGTCTTTGCAAATCTCCCCGCCTGGATATAGGCCCCCCCTCGGGTTCAAGTGCAACCCGTCCTTTCTGTACTGGTCACACCTTCCCCAAAAGAGGTCCCAATGATCCATAAACTTGAATTCATGACCACTGCACCAGTCCCTCAGCCACGCATTACCCTCCACCTCACTCCATTCCTACTCTCACTGTCGCGTGGTACAGGCAGTAATCCTGTGATTGTTACCTTTGCGGTCCTTCTCCTTATCTCTGAATATAACCTGAATACCCGTGGCGATTCGTGTTATATTTTCCCCTCATGTGATCATAAGAACAAGATGATGCATGGACTGAGTTCAGAATGACCACGAAATCACCCTTCACTGGCGCACATTCACTGCTGGAATATGGATCTGGCAGAACTGTTATACATATTCCTTCTTTCGATATTGGAATACAGAAACGTGTAGCATACAAACGGCGCTTCGGCACACAATCGGAATACGAACACGTTATACTTATCGTCTCTGCTTCCATGTGATCAATACCGAGTGATGGTGTCGCAGAGTGATACCACATGTCCTTCGGCCCAACTTGCCCTCACCGGCCAACATGTCCTATCTACACCAGTCCCACCTGCCCGCGTTGACTCCATATCTCTGTGAACGATTGCATTTATTTTCTTCGGTAGGAGAAATATATTGAATTATGTGAGGTAAGGGAAATAAGTAGAGTAGCTATGGAAACTATGAGATTCAAAGAAGAGGAAGTACTGACACTTTTGTGAAATATAAAAGTGGATATGTCTCCAGGTCCGGCCAGGATATTCCTTAGGACATTGAGGGAAGTTTGTGTAGAAATAGCAGGGGCTATGACAGAAATATTTCAAATGTCATTAGAAACGGGAATAGTGCCGGAGGATTGGCATACTGCGCATATTTTTCCATTGTTTAAAAAGGGTTCTAAGAGTAAACCTAGCAATTATAGACCTGTTAGTTTGACGTCAGTGCTGGGCAAATTAATGGAAAGGATACTTAGAGATAATATATAAGCATCTGGATAAACAGGGTCTGATTAGGAACAGTCAACATGGATTTGTGCCTGGAAGGTCATGTTTGACTAAGCTTCTTGAATTGTTTGAAGAGGTTACTCGGGAAATTGATGAGGGTAAAGCAGTGGATGTTGTATATATGGACTTCAGTAAGGCCTTTGACAAGGTTCCTCATGGAAGGTTAATTAAGAAGGTTCAATTATTGGGTATTAATGGTGGAGTAGCAAGATGGATTCAACAGTGGCTGAATGGGAGATGTCAGAGAGTAATGGTGGATGGCTGTTTGTCAGGTTGGAGGCCAGTGAATAGTGGGGTGCCACAGGGATCTGTGTTGGGTCCACTGTTGTTTGTCATGTACATCAATGATCTGGATGATGGTGTGGTAAATTGGATTAGTAATTATGCAGATGATACTAAGATATGTGGTGTTGTGGATAATGAAGTAGATTTTCAAAGTCTACAGAGAGATTTATGCCACTTGGAAGAGTGGGCTGAAAGTGCAAGGAGCTACATCTTGGCAGGAAAAATCAAAATGGTACATGGTAAATGATAGGGAATTGAAGAATGCAGTTGAACAGAGGGATCTGGGAATTAGCTGTGCACAGTTCCCTGAAGGTGGAATCTCATGTAGATAGGGTGGTAAAGAAAACGTTTGGTGTGCTGGCCTTTATAAATCAGAGAATTGAGTATAGAAGTTGGGATGTAATGTTAAAATTGTACAAGGCATTGGTGAGGCCAATTCTGGAGTATGGTGTACAATTTTTGTCGCCAAATTCTAGGAAGGATGTCAACAAAATAGAGAGAGTACAGAGGAGATTTACTAGACATTTGCCTGAGTAACATTCTTGTGTGTCCTGATATAGATACTGAGCTTGGTGTCAATGCGAGTTGACTTTAAACGTGCTATATAATAAAATTACTTACCGTTTTGCATGTTCGTTTATAAATTAACAACATCACAGTGGTGACTTATACCAAACCACTTGGGCGGAATAAAATCGATATTATGTGACAATGTATTTAACAATTGGTAACCGTATGTCGTCAAACATGTTTGACCATCAGTAACCATATAACCATATAACAATTACAGCACGGAAACAGGCCATCTCGGCCCTACAAGTCCGTGCCGTACAATTTTTTCCTTTAGTCCCACCTGCCTGCACTCATACCATAACCCTCCATTCCCTTCTCATCCATATGCCTATCCAATTTATTTTTAAATGATACCAACGAACCTGCCGCTACCACTTCCACTGGAAGCTCATTCCACACCGCTACCACTCTCCGAGTAAAGAAGTTCCCCCTCATGTTACCCCTAAACTTCTGTCCCTTAATTCTGAAGTCATGTCCTCTTGTTTGAATCTTCCCTATTCTCAAAGGGAAAAGCTTGATCACATCAACTTTGTCTATCCCTCTCATCATTTTAAAGACCTCTATCAAGTCCCCCCATTAACCTTCTGTGCTCCAGAGAATAAAGACCTAACTTATTCAACCTATCTCTGTAACTTAGTTGTTGAATCCCAGGCAACATTCTAGTAAATCTCCTCTGTACTCTCTCTATTTTGTTGACATCCTTCCTATAATTGGGCGACCAAAATTGTACACCATACTCCAGATTTGGTCTCACCAATGCCTTGTACAATTTTAACATTACGTCCCAGCGTCTATACTCACCTATTACCTATAACTTACCTATCATGTGAGCTAAATACTGTAAACGAACATTCAAACCAAAATATTTGCTGAGATTACAAAGCAATACGGTCACCAGATATCGACTTCCTTATATTCCAATTAAAGCGCCACTTACCAATGTATGTCGCATGAAACCAAACTCAAGGCAGCGGCTATGGATACATTCCCACGTATTGAGGGGGGGGGGGTCTAATCTCTATGTTCTCCCCTTATTCTGCCTCATCAATAGGTACTTGGGCCTCATCAGTCGGGTGCTACGCAAAATACAGTGGACTAAACCCACAGTCATGGTTCCCAGTGGTGCTCGACATGGCCATTAAAAGACCACTGCTGGGCCTGGATTGTAGAATTGGGAAGACCACTGCTGGTCTTGGATCAGACAGCACTATCAACATGATGACAGCATTCCGTCGCATGTCCACTAGGGAACATCCCTGACGAACATCAAGAAGTGGGAAGAAACTGCTCAAACACAGGAACTACACATTCACTACAACAAAAACCTGTACTGGAGTTCTGGCAGGACTTCACCACAATAAAAGATTCAGCCAGAAGTGCTCTGTCAGCCTACTTAACTCGGGTACCAGGACCACAGGCCATAGGGTACCTCCCGCTGGTGATCAAATTCAGGAGAGGTTAATCTCCAAGACCCAGGTACACCCAAATCTGGGATGTCAGTGTGGACCTGACGTACCTTAGGGGATGGTCACCAGCCAGGTCCCTCAAACTGGAACAGCCCACCCTGAAGGGACAGGCTGATGGCCTTGTCTCAGCACAAATAGTCCAGTTCCTCCGCCCACTACGATTGGACAATATGGTCCACTACACCACGTTACATTACTATTAAGGAATGGGCAAACAGATCAGACCAGGAACATCAGGTCTAGTCATGGAATTCCGGGCATACCCACCTGAACTACGGTTATGTGTCATGACCCACTTATTGAACTACATCGACACAATAAGTAATCCTCGAGGGAGAGAAAAAGCCTCATGGGTCAGCAACAAGAAACGTTATGGTCAGGTGACGAGCCAAACTATCTCAAGTGACTCAAGCAGGTACTGGAAGTCGTTTGAGTACATATTCACGTGTATAAATCTTACTCCACCAGGACAGCATCCACATCAGTGACCAAGAGGATGGACGTGCCAATGGACCACATCCTGGCTAGGGACTATACGTTCCAAACTTTTATAACAAACCACTGACAGAACCTGTATCGTTTGCAGAAAAAGAATCTGCAAAAAATATATAATTTAAGCTTGGGGGAGCATTTGGTCTTGTTGTTGTTAATAACACCATTATTGTTTTTACAAACAGATTCATGGTTGATTACGATAACATACTTCTTCCCTCGAAAGACTTCGGCAGCGAGTGAAGTATGAAATTTTACACGGTTTGAAATCACAGAGCTTTAAAATCTTCACGTAGTCACTCACGTGACTCCGAAGTAAAATAGTAAGATTAAACGAGAACTTTGAAGTTTGATCTGTATTTTATGAGGAGTTACGATGAGGGATTACGTGCCCTCCGCACCCACCCTCAATAATATGGGTCAAACTGATAACTAAGGTCTCCTTTTCTTTACTATGCTTATTTCAATAACTGTGTCTGTCTGTGATTCCACACCGCTGCTTTGAAGTATGCCGCGCATGCGTGCCGAGCGGGCTCTTTGCGCATGCGTGCTGAGGGGGCTCTTCACGTAGTCAGTCACGTGACTCCGAAGTAAAATTCCATGTTTTCTCTCTCCCGTTTTCCTTAAAAAGTGCGATTACATTGAATGGTAATAGTGTTGAGATTGTAGGATGATAAAAATTATCATCC